>NC_045711.1:57393376-57465459 GCF_009834535.1 Camelus ferus | reverse complement strand
TACTGTATAAAAAAGTTGGAGCAAGTACATCCACATATATAGATAAGGAGTGTACTTTGCAAATGTAAAGAAATTTTGTGTTCCCAATAGCTAGTTGAAGGACGGAATTAACAAACATTTATTTTTCAGAAGTGAGCATGTGAAGAGATGTTCCTTCATTTATCACAAAGGATTGGTTTGCAGGAGAAATTTTACTCTGGTTTCTCAGTCTTTTTCCTAGTGACGGTTTGATGTTCCTGAATATTCACTGTAAAAAAGTGTTGGAGTAAGTACTTCCCCATATATATGTATGGATTGTAGTTTGCAACTGGAAAGAAACTTTGTGTTCCCAAAAAGCTAGCTGAAGGAAGGCTTTCACACATACATATCTATCCAAAGTGAGCATGTGGAGAGAAGTTCGTTCATCTACCACAAAGGGAAATTGTTGCAGGAGAAACTTTTTCTCTGAATTCTCAGTTGTTTCCTAGTGCCGGTTTGAAGTTCCTGCAGTTTTCACTGTAAAATTTTGTTGTGGTAAGTAACACCCCATATATATGTATGGAGTTTTGTTTGCAACTGAAATGAAATTTTGTGTTCCCATCCTGCTAGGTGAAGGACGGTTTTCACACACACATATCTCTCAGTACTGAGCATGTGGAGAAAATTTCTTTCATCTAGCACAAAGTAAAGGGTTTCATGAAAAAATTTTACTCTGGTTTCCCAGTCTTTTTCCTAGTGCCGGTTTAAAGTTCCTGCACTTTTCACTGTAAAAACGAGTTGGAGCAATTTCCTCCACATATATATTTATGGATTGCAGTTTCCAACTGAAAAGAAATTTTGTGTTCCCAACAAGCGAGGTGAAGTACGGCATTCACACACACTTATCTCTCAGAACTGAGCATGTGGAGAGACATTCGTTCATCTAACACAAAAGATCGTGGTGCAGGAGAAGCTTTTACTCTGGCCCTTCAGTGTGTTTCCTAGTGCCGGTATAACTTCCTGCAGTTTTAACTGTAAAAGTGAGTTAGAGCATATACTTCCCCATATAAATATATGGAGTGCAGTTTGCAACTGGAAAGAATATTTGTGTTCCTAACAAGCTAGGTGAATGTCGGCTTTCACACACATTTATCTCTCAGAAATATGCATGTGGAGAGACTTTCGTTCATCTAGCAAAAAGGTTATGGGTTGCTGGAAAATATTTTACTCTGTTTTATCAGTCTCTTTCCAAGTTCCAGTTTCAAGTTCCTGCATTTTTCACTGAAAAATGTGTTGGAGCATGTACATACCCATAAATAAGTATGGAGTTTAGTTTGCAACTAAAAAGAAACTTTGTGTTCCCAATAAGAATGTTGAAGTACGGCTTTCACACACATTTATCTCTCAGAACTGAGCATGTGGGGAGACTTTCTTTCATCTAGCACAAAAGATAGGTGTGCAGGAGCAACTTATACACTGTTTTTTAAGCCTGTTTCCTAGTGCCGGTTTGAAGTTCCTGCAGTTTTCACTGTAAAATCTTATTGGAACAAGTACCACCCCATATATATGTACGAAGTGTAGTTTGCAACTTAGAAGAATCTATGTTTTCCCAACAAGTTAGGTGAAGGAAGGCTTTCACACACACTTGTCTCTCAGAAATGAGCATGTAGAGTGACGTTCGTTCATCTAGCACAAAGTGATCGTGTGGCAGTAGAAACATTTACTCTGGTTTCTCAGTCTGTTTCCTAGTGCCGGTTTGAAGTTCCTGCAGTTATCACTGTAAAAACGAGTTGGAGCATGTACCTACCCATATATAGATAAGGAGTGTACTTTGAAAGTGGAACGAAATTTTGTGTTCCCAAAAGCTAGGTGAAGGACGGCTTTCACACAATTATTTCTCAGAACTGAGCATGTGAAGAGACGTTCCTTCATTTATCACAAAGGGAATGTTTTGCAGGAGAAGTTTTACTCTGCTTTCTCAGTATGTTTCCTAGTGCCGCGTAGAAATTCCTCTTTTCAATGTAAAAAAGGTTTGGAGCAAGTACCTCCCCATATATATGTATGGAGTGAAGTTTACAACTGGAAAGATACTTTGTGTTCCCAACAAGCTATGTGAAGGACGGCTTTCACACACACATATCTCTCAGAACTGAGCATGTGAAGAGACATACCTTCATTTAGCACAAAGGGAAAGTCTTGCAGGAGAAATTTTACTCTGGTTTCTGCGTCTTTTTCCTAGAGCCGGTTGGAAGATCTTCCAGTATTCACTGTAAAACCGAGTTGGAGCAAATACCTACCCATATATATGTATGGAGTGAAATTTGCAACTGAAAAGAAACTTTGTGTTCCAAAAAAGCTAGGTGAAGGAAGGCTTTCACACACACATATCTCTCAGAACTGAGCATGTGGAGAGACGTTCGTTCATCTAGCACAAAGGGAAAGGTTTGCAGGGAAACATTTACTCTGGGTTCTCAGTCTTTTTCCTAGTGTCGGTTTGAAGTTCCTGCAGTTTTCGCTGTAAAACCGAGTTGGAGCAAGTACCTCCCCTTATATATGTATGCAGGGTAGTTTGCAAATTGAAAGCAAGTTTGTGTTGCCAACAAGCTATGTGAAGGACGGCTTTCAATCACAATTATCCCTCAGAACTGAGCATGTGAATAGATGATACTTCATGTAGCACTAAGGAATGTTTTGCAGGAGAAATTTTACTCTGGTTTCTCAGTTTGTTTCCTTGTGACGATGGAAGTTAATGCAGATTTCACTGTAAAAACCTGTTGGAAAAACTACCTCCCAATATATATTTACGGAGTGTCGTTTGCAACTAAAAAGAAACTTTCTGTTCCCTACAAGCTAGGTGAAGGACGGCTTTGACACACACTTATCTCTCAGAAATGAGCATGTGGAGAGACGTTCGTTCAAGCAGCACAAAGGTAAAGGTTTGCAGGAAAAACTTTTTCTCTGGTTAATCATTATGTTTCCTAGTGCCGGTTACAAGATCCTGCAGTTTTCAGTGTAAAAAATTGTTGGAGTAAGTAACTCCCCATATATATGTATGCAGTGTAGTTTGCAACTGGAATGAAACTTTGTGTTCCCAACAAGCTATGTGTAGGACCGCTTTCACCCACACTTATCTCTCATAAGTGAGCATGTGGAGAGACGTTCCTTAAACTAACACAAAGGGAACGGATAGCAGGAGAAAGTTTTACACTGGATTCTGAGTCTTTTTCCTAGTGCCGGTTGGAAGTTCCTGCAATTTTCACTGTAAAACCGAGTTGGTCCAGTACATACCCATATATATGTTTGGAGAGTAATTTGCAACTGAAAAGAAACTTTGTGTTCCAAAAAAGCTAGGTGAATGAAGGCTTTCACACATACATATCTCTCAGAACTGAGCATGTGGAGAGACGTTCGTTCAGCTAACACAAAGGGGAAGGTTTGCAGGGAAAATATTACTCTGGTTTCTCAGTCTGTTTCCTAGTGCCGGTTTGAACTTCCTGCAGTTTTCACTGTAATACCGTGTTGGAACAAGTACCTCCCCATATATATGTATGGAGTGTAGTTGGCAACTGAAAAGAAACTTTGTTTTCCCAACAAGCTAGGTGAAGGACGGCTTTCACACACACATAACTCTCAGAACTGAGCATGTGGGGAGTCTTCCTTTCATCTAGCACAAAAGATCGTGTTTCAGGAGAAACTTTACTCTGGTTTCTCAGTGTTTTTCCTAGTGCCGGTTTGAATTACCTGCAGTTTTCACTGTAAAATCTAGTTGGAGCAAGAACCTCCCCATATATATGCAAGGAGTGTAGTATGCAACTGAGAAGAAATTTTGTTTTCCCAACAACATAGGTGAAGGACGGTTTCAAACACACTTCTCTCTCAGAACTGAGCATTTGAGAGACGTTCGTTCATCTAGCACAAATGGAACTGTTTACAGGAGAAAATTTACTCTGCGTTTCTAAGTCTGTTTCCTAGTGCCGGTTTGAAGTTCCTGCATTTTTCACTGTAAAAACGCGTTGGAGCAAGTATATCCCTATATATAGATAAGGAGTGTACTTTGCAACTGGAACGAAATTTTTAGTTCCCAAAAGCTAGTTGGAGGTAGGCTTTCACACACATTTATCTCCCAGAACTGAAACATGTGGAGAAACGTTCGTTCATCTAGCACAAAGGGAACAGGTTTCAGGAAAAAATTTTACTCTGGTTACTCAGTCTTTTTCCTACAGCCTGTTTGAATTTCCTGCAGTTTTCACTGTAAAATCGAGTTTTAGCAAGTACCCTCCCCATATATATGTTTGGAGTGTAGTTTGCAAATGAAAAGAGTCTTTGTTTTCCCAACAAGCTAGGTGAAGTACGGCTTTCACACACACTTATCTGATAGAACTGAGTATGTGGATAGGACTATGGTTCATCTAGCACAAAATATCGTGTTGCAAGATAAACTTTCACTCTGGTTTCTCAGTCTGTTTCCTAGTGCCGGTTTGAGGTTCCTAAAGTTTTCACTGTAAACCCGAGTTGGAACAAGTACATCCCCATATATATATATGGAGTGTAGTTTGCAACTGAAATAATCTTTGTTTTCCAACAAGCTAGGTGAAGGATGGCTTTCACACACACATATCTCGCAGAACTGAGCATGTGGAGAAATGTTCGTTCAACTAGAACAAAGGAACGGTTTGCAGGAGAAAACTTATACACTGGTTTCTCAGACTTTTTCCTAGTGCCGGTTTGATGTTACTGCAGTTTTCACTGTAAAACCGAGTTGGAGGAAGTACCTCCCCATATATATGTTTGGAGTGCAGTTTGCAATTGGAAAGAAACTTTGTGTTCCCAACAAGCGATGTGAAGTACTGCTTTCCACACACAATTCTCTAGGAACTGGGCATGTGGGGATAAGTTCCTTCAACTAGCACAAAGGGAAAGATTTGCAGAAAAAAACTTTACTCTTGTTTCTCAGTCTGTTTCCTGGTGCCGGTTTGAAGTTCCTGCACTTTTCACTGTAAAACCGAGTTTGAGTATGTAAATCCCCTTATATATGTATGGAGTGTAGTTTGCAAATGAAAAGAATCTATGTGTTCCCAAAAAGCAAGTTGAAGTACGGCTTTCACACACGCTTAACTTTCAGAAATGAGCATGTGGAGAGACGTTCGTTCATCTAGCACAAAGTGAACGGTTTCAGGAGGAACTTTTACCCCTGGTTTCTCAGTCTCTTTCCTAGTGCCTGTTCGAAGTTCCTGCAGTTTTCACTGTAAAACAGTTTTGTAGCAAGTACATCCCCTTATATATGTATGGAGTGTAGTTTGCAACTGGAAAGAAACTTTGTGTTCCCAACAAGCTAGGTGAAGGATGGATTTCACACACACTTATCTCTCAGATCTGAACATGTGGAGAGATGTTCTTTCATCTGAAACAAATGGAACTGGATCCTTGAGGAACTTTTTCTCTGGTTTCTCAGAAAGTTTCCTAGTGCCGGTTTGAAGGTCCTGCAATTTTCACTGTAAAATCGAGTTGGAACTAGTACCTACCCATATATATGTATGGAGAGTAGTTGCAAACTGGAAAGAAACTTTGTGTTCCCAACAAGCCAGTTGAAGGACTGCTTTCACACACACTTAGCTCTCAGAACTGAGCATGTGGGGAGTCTTTTCTTTCATCTAGCACAAATATCGGTGTGCAGAAGCACTTATACACTGATTTCTAAGTCTGTTTCCTAGTGCCGGTTTGAAGTTCCTGCAGTTTTCACTGTAAAATCTTATTGGAACAAGATACCTCCCCATATATATGTACGAAGGGTAGTTTGCAACTTAGAAGAATCTTTGTGTTCCCAACAAGCTAGTTGAAGGAAGGCTTTTCACCACACATTGTCTCTCAGAAATGATCATTGTAGAGTGACGTTCGTTCATCTAGCACAAAGTGATCGGGTGGCAGTAGAAACTTTTACTATTGTTTCTCAGTCTGTTTCCTAGTGGGGTTTTGAAGTTCCTGCAGTTATCACTGTAAAAATGAGTTGGAGCTTGTACCTACCCATATATAGATAAGGAGTGTACTTTGAAACTGGAACGAAATTTTGTTTCCCAAAAGCTAGGTGAAGGACGGCTTTCACACACACCATATTTCTCAGAACTGAGCATGTGGAGAGACATTCGTTCATCTAACACAAAAGATCGTGGTGCAGGAGAAGCTTTTACTCAGGCTCCTCAGTCTGTTTCCTAGTGCCGGTATAAAGTTCCTGCATTTTTAACTGTAAAAGTTAGTTAGAGCATATACCTCCCCATATAAATGTATGGAGTGCAGTTTGCAACTGGAAAGAATCTTTGTGTTCCCAACAAGCAAGGTGATTGTCGGCTTTCACACACATTTATCCCTCAGAACTGAGCATGTGAAAAGACGTACCTTCATTTAGCACAAAGGGGAATGTCTTGCAGGGAAATTTTACTCTGGTTTCTGAGTCTTTTTCCTAGAGCCGGTTGGACTGATCTTGCACTATTCACTGTAAAACCGAGTTGGAGCAAATACCTACCCATATATATGTATGGAGTGTAATATGCAACTGAAAGAAACTTTGTGTTCCAACAAAGCTAGGTGAAGGACGGCTTTCACAAACAATTATCTCTCCGAAATGAGCATGTGGAAAGATTTTCGTTCATCTAGCACAAAAGAAGTGTTGCAAGAGAAATTTTTACTCTGGTTTCTCAGTCTGTTTTCTAGTGCCCGTTTGAAGTTCCTGCAATTTTCACTGTAAAAACGCGTTGGAGCAAGTACATCCCCATATATAGATAAGGAGTGTACTTTGCAACTGGAACGAAATTTTCTGTTCCCAAAAGCTAGTTGGAGGATGGCGTTCACACACATTTATCTCCCAGAACAGAACATGTGGAGAAACGTTCGTTCATCTAGCAGAAAGGGAACAGTTTTCAGGAAAAAATTTTACTCTGCTTTCTCAGTCTGTTTCCTAGTGACGGTTTGAAGGTCCTGCAGTTTTTCATTGTAAAATCTAGTTGGAGCAAGTACCACCCCATATATTTATGGAATGTAGTTTGCAACTGAAAAGAAACTTTGGTTCCAAAAAAGCTAGGTGAAGGACGGCTTTCACACACAACTTATCTCTCAGAATTGAGCATGTGAATAGACTTTCCTTCATCTAGCACAAAGGGAAAGTTTTGCAGGGAAACTATTACTCTGGTTTCCCAGTCTGTTTCCTAGTGCCGGTTTGAAGTTCCTGCATTTTTCACTGTAATAACGAGTTGGAGAAAGTACCTCCCCATATATATGTATGGTGTGTAGTTGGCAACTGAAAAGAAACTTTGTGTTCCCAACAATCTTTGTGTAGGACGGCTTTCACACACACTTATCTCTCAGAACTGAGCATGTGGGGAGACTTACTTCATCTAGCACAAAGGGTTCGAGTGGCAGGAGAAACTTTTACTCTTGTTTCTCATTCTGTTTCCTAGTGCCGGTTTGAAGTTCCTGCAATTTTCACTGTATAAAAGAGTTGGAGCATGTATATCCACATATATAGATAAGGTGTGTACTTTGCAACTTGAAAGAAATTTTGTGTTCCCAAAAGCTAGTTGAAGGAGGGAATAAACACACATTTATCTTTCAGAACTGAGCATGTGAAGAAATGTTCCTTCATTTATCACAAGGATTGGGTTTGCAGGAAAAATTTTACTCTGGTTTCTCAGTCTTTTTCCTTGTGCCGGTTTGAAGTTCCTGCATTTCTCACTGTAATACCTTGTTGGAGCAAGTACCTCCCCATATATATGTATGCAGGGTAGTGAGCAACTGAGAAGAAATTTTCTGTTCCCAACAAGATAGGTGAAGGACGGCTTTCACAAAAACTTATCTCTCCGAACTGAGCATGTGGAAACATGTTAGTTCTTCTAGCACAAAATATGTGTATCAAGAGAAATATTACTCTGGTTTCTCAGTCTGTTTTCTAGTGCCGGTTTGAAGTTTCTGCAATTTTCACTGTAAAAACGAGTTGGAGCAAGTATAACCCCATATATAGATAAGGAGTGTACTTTGCAACTGGAACTAATTTTGTGTTCCGAAAAGCTAGTTGGAGGATGGCTTTCACACACATTAATCTCCCAGAACTGAACATGTGGAGAAACGTTTGTTCATCTAGGACAAAAGGAACAGATTTCAGTAAGAAATTTTACTCTGGTTACTCTGTCTGTTTCCTACTGCCTGTTTGAATTTCCTGCAGTTTTCACTGTAAAATCGAGTTTTAGCAAGTACCTCCCCATATATATATATGGAGTGTAGTTTGCAACTGAAATAATCTTTGTGTTCTCAACAAGCTAGGTGAAAGATGGCTTTCACACACACATATCTCGCAGAACTGAGCATGTGGAAAAGTGTTCGTTCAACGAGAACAAAGGAACGGTTTGCAGGAGAAACTTTTACACTGGCTTCTCAGACTTTTTCCTAGTACCGGTTGATGTTACTGCAGTTTCCACTATAAAACAGAGTTGGAGCAAGTACCTCCCCATATTTATATTGGAGTGCAGTTTGCAACTGGAAAGAAACTTTGTATTCCCAACAAGCCAGGTGAAGAACTGCTTTCACACACACATAACTCTAGGAACTGGGCATGTGGGGATACGTTCCTTCAACTAGCACAAAGGGAAAGATTTGCAGAAAAATTTTTACTCTTGTTTCTCAGTCTGTTTCCTAGTGCCGGTTTGAAGTTCCTGCAGTTTTCACAGTAAAAACGAGTTTGAGTAAGTAAATCCCCTTATATATGTATGGAGTGTAGTTTGCAAATGAAAAGAATCTATGTGTTCCCAAAAAGGCTAGGTGAAGTACGGCTTTCACACACTGCTTAACTTTCAGAAATGAGCATGTGGAGAGACGTTCGTTCATCTAGCACAAAGTGAACGGGTTTCAGGAGGAACTTTTACCCTGGTTTCTCAGTCTCTTTCCTAGTGCCTGTTTCAACTTCCTGCAGTTTTCACTGTAAAATAGTGTTGTAGCAAGTACATCCCCATATATATGTATGGAGTGTAGTTTACAACTGAAAAGAAACTTTGTGATCCCAACTAGCGTTGTGAAGGACGGCTTTCACACACAGTTATCTCTCAGAACTGAGCATGTGGAGAGACTTTCGTTCATGTAGCACCAAATATCGTGTTGCAAGAGAAATTTTTCTCTGATTCTCAGTCTGTTTCCTAGTGCCGGTTTGAAGGTCCTGCAGTTTTCTATGTAAAACCGAGTTGGAGCAAGTATCTCCCCATATATATGTATGAACTGTAGTTTGCAACTGGAAAGAAAATTTGTGTTCCCAACAAGCTAGGTGAAGGACGGCTTTCACACACAATTATCTCTCAGATCTGAGCATGTGGAGAGATGTTCTTCATCTAAAACAAATGGAACTGGATCCTTGAGAAACTTTTTCTCTGGTTTCTCAGAAAGTTTCCTAGTGCCGGTTTGAAGTTCCTGCAGTTTTCACTCTAAAACCGAGTTGGAGCAAGTACCCTCCCCATATATACATAAGGAGTGTACTTTGCAACTGGAACGAAACTTTGTGTTCCAAAAAGCTATTTGAAGGAAGGCTTTCACACACACATATCTCTCAGAACTGAGCATGTGGAGAGACCTTCGTTCATCCAGAACAAAGGGAAGTTGTTGCAGGAGAATCTTTTACTGTTTTTTCTCAGTCTGTTTCCTAGTGCCGGTTTCAAGTTCCTGCAGTTTTCACTATAAAAATGTGTTGGAGCATGCACATACCCATATAAAAGTATGGAGTGTAGCTGGCAACTGAAAAGAAACTTTGTGTTCCCAACAATCTTGGTGTAGGACGGCTTTCACACACACATATCTGTCAGAACTTGGCATGTGGAGAGACGTTCGTTCATCTAGCACAAAGGGAAAGTGTTACAGCAGAAACATTTACTCTGGTTTTTCAGTCTGTTTCCTAGTGCCGGTTTTAAGTTCCTGCAGATTTCACTGTAAAACCGAGTTCGTGCAAGTACCTCCCCTTATATATGTATGGAGTGTAGTTTGCAACTGGAAAGATACTTTGTGTTCCCAACAAGCTATTTGTAGGACCGCTTTCACACACACTTATCTCTCAGAACTGAGCATGTGGGGAGACTTTCTTTCATCTAGCAAAAATGGAACAGTTTGCAGGAAAAACATTTACTCTTGTTACTCATATTATTTCCTTGTGCTGGTTTCAAGATCCTGCTTTTTAACTGTAAAACCTTGTTAGGGTAAGTAACTCCCCATATATATTTATGAAGTTTAGTTTGCAACTGAATGAAACCTTGTGTTCCCAACAGGCTTGGTGAAGGACGGCTTTCACACACACTTATTTCTCAGTACTGAGCATGTGGAGAGACTTTCTTTCATCTAGCACAAAGGGAAAGGGTTTCATGAAAAAATTTTACTCTGTTTTCTCAGTATGTTTCCTAGTGCGGGTATGAAGTTCCTTCAGTTTTCACTGTAAAAACGAGTTGGAGCAATTACCTCCCCATATATATGTATGGATTGCATTTTCCAACTGATAAGAAACTTTGTTATTCCAACAAGCGTGGTGAAGTACGGCTTTCACACACACTTATCTCTCAGAACTGAGCATGTGGACTTTCGTTCATGTAGCACAAAAGATCGTGTTGCAGGAGAAGCTTTTACTATCGTTTCTCAGTCTGTTTCCAAGTTCCGGTTAGATGTTCCTGCATTTTTCACAGTAAAAATGTGTTGGAGCAAATACATACCCATATATATATATGGAGTGTTGTTTGCAACTGAAAGAAACTTTGTGTTCCCAAAATGCTAGTTGAAGGAAGGCTTTCACACACATATATCTCTCAGAACTGAGCATGTGGAGAGACGTTCCTTCAACTAGCACAAAGGGAACAGATTGCAGGAGAAATTTTTACTCTGGTTTCTGAGTCTTTTTTCTAGTACCAGTTGTAAGTTTCTGAAGTTTTCACTGCAAACCGAGTTGGAACAATTACCTCCACATATATTTTTATGAAATGAAGTTTGCAAATTATAAGAAGCTATATGTTCCCAAAAAGCTAGGTGAAGGAAGGCTTTCACACACACTTATCTCTCAGAACTGAGCATGTGGAGAGATATTCGTTCATCTAGCACAATGGGAACGGGTTGCAGGAGAAACTTTTACTCTGGTTTCTCAGTCTGTTTCCTAGTGCAGTTTTGAAGGTCCTTCTGTTTTCACTGTAAAATCTAGTTGGAGCAAGTACCCACCCCATATATATTTACGGAGTGTAGTTTGCAACTGAATAGAAACTATGTGTTCCAAAAAAGCTAGTTGAAGGACGACATTCACACACACATATCTCTCAGAAATGAGCATGTGAATAGACGTTCCTTCATCTAGCACAAAGGGAAAGTTTTGCAGGGAAACTATTACTCTGGTTTCTCAGTCTGTTTCTTAGTGCCGGTTTGATGTTCCTGCATTTTTCACTGTAATAACGAGTTGGAGAATGTACCTCCCCATATATATGTATGGAGTGTAGTTGGCAACTGAAAAGAAACTTTGTGTTCCCAAAAATCTTGGTGAAGGAAGGCTTTCACACTCACTTATCCCTCAGAACTGAGCATGTGGGGAGACTTACTTTCATCTAGCACAAAGGGATCGAGTGGCAGGAGAAACTTTTACTCTGGTTTCTCAGTCTGTTTCCTAGTGCGGGTTTGAAGTTCCTGCTATTTTCACTGTATAAAAAAGTTGGAGCAAGTACATCCACATATATAGATAAGGAGTGTACTTTGCAAATGTAAAGAAATTTTGTGTTCCCAATAGCTAGTTGAAGGACGGAATTAACAAACATTTATTTTTCAGAAGTGAGCATGTGAAGAGATGTTCCTTCATTTATCACAAAGGATTGGTTTGCAGGAGAAATTTTACTCTGGTTTCTCAGTCTTTTTCCTAGTGACGGTTTGATGTTCCTGAAGTATTCACTGTAAAAAAGTGTTGGAGTAAGTACTTCCCCATATATATGTATGGATTGTAGTTTGCAACTGGAAAGAAACTTTGTGTTCCCAAAAAGCTAGCTGAAGGAAGGCTTTCACACATACATATCTATCCAAAGTGAGCATGTGGAGAGAAGTTCGTTCATCTACCACAAAGGGAAATTGTTGCAGGAGAAACTTTTTCTCTGAATTCTCAGTTTGTTTCCTAGTGCCGGTTTGAAGTTCCTGCAGTTTTCACTGTAAAATTTTGTTGTGGTAAGTAACACCCCATATATATGTATGGAGTTTTGTTTGCAACTGAAATGAAATTTTGTGTTCCCATCCTGCTAGGTGAAGGACGGTTTTCACACACACATATCTCTCAGTACTGAGCATGTGGAGAAAATTTCTTTCATCTAGCACAAAGTAAAGGGTTTCATGAAAAAATTTTACTCTGGTTTCCCAGTCTTTTTCCTAGTGCCGGTTTAAAGTTCCTGCACTTTTCACTGTAAAAACGAGTTGGAGCAATTTCCTCCACATATATATATTTATGGATTGCAGTTTCCAACTGAAAAGAAATTTTGTGTTCCCAACAAGCGAGGTGAAGTACGGCATTCACACACACTTATCTCTCAGAACTGAGCATGTGGAGAGACATTCGTTCATCTAACACAAAAGATCGTGGTGCAGGAGAAGCTTTTACTCTGGCCCTTCAGTGTGTTTCCTAGTGCCGGTATAACTTCCTGCAGTTTTAACTGTAAAAGTGAGTTAGAGCATATACTTCCCCATATAAATATATGGAGTGCAGTTTGCAACTGGAAAGAATATTTGTGTTCCTAACAAGCTAGGTGAATGTCGGCTTTCACACACATTTATCTCTCAGAAATATGCATGTGGAGAGACTTTCGTTCATCTAGCAAAAAGGTTATGGGTTGCTGGAAAATATTTTACTCTGTTTTATCAGTCTCTTTCCAAGTTCCAGTTTCAAGTTCCTGCATTTTTCACTGAAAAATGTGTTGGAGCATGTACATACCCATAAATAAGTATGGAGTTTAGTTTGCAACTAAAAGAAACTTTGTGTTCCCAATAAGAATGTTGAAGTACGGCTTTCACACACATTTATCTCTCAGAACTGAGCATGTGGGGAGACTTTCTTTCATCTAGCACAAAAGATAGGTGTGCAGGAGCAACTTATACACTGTTTTTTTAAGCCTGTTTCCTAGTGCCGGTTTGAAGTTCCTGCAGTTTTCACTGTAAAATCTTATTGGAACAAGTACCACCCCATATATATGTACGAAGTGTAGTTTGCAACTTAGAAGAATCTATGTTTTCCCAACAAGTTAGGTGAAGGAAGGCTTTCACACACACTTGTCTCTCAGAAATGAGCATGTAGAGTGACGTTCGTTCATCTAGCACAAAGTGATCGTGTGGCAGTAGAAACATTTACTCTGGTTTCTCAGTCTGTTTCCTAGTGCCGGTTTGAAGTTCCTGCAGTTATCACTGTAAAAACGAGTTGGAGCATGTACCTACCCATATATAGATAAGGAGTGTACTTTGAAAGTGGAACGAAATTTTGTGTTCCCAAAACCTAGGTGAAGGACGGCTTTCACACAATTATTTCTCAGAACTGAGCATGTGAAGAGACGTTCCTTCATTTATCACAAAGGGAATGTTTTGCAGGAGAAGTTTTACTCTGCTTTCTCAGTATGTTTCCTAGTGCCGCGTAGAAATTCCTGCTCTTTTCAATGTAAAAAAGGTTTGGAGCAAGTACCTCCCCATATATATGTATGGAGTGAAGTTTACAACTGGAAAGATACTTTGTGTTCCCAACAAGCTATGTGAAGGACGGCTTTCACACACACATATCTCTCAGAACTGAGCATGTGAAGAGACATACCTTCATTTAGCACAAAGGGAAAGTCTTGCAGGAGAAATTTTACTCTGGTTTCTGCGTCTTTTTCCTAGAGCCGGTTGGAAGATCTTCCAGTATTCACTGTAAAACCGAGTTGGAGCAAATACCTACCCATATATATGTATGGAGTGAAATTTGCAACTGAAAAGAAACTTTGTGTTCCAAAAAAGCTAGGTGAAGGAAGGCTTTCACACACACATATCTCTCAGAACTGAGCATGTGGAGAGACGTTCGTTCATCTAGCACAAAGGGAAAGGTTTGCAGGGAAACATTTACTCTGGGTTCTCAGTCTTTTTCCTAGTGTCGGTTTGAAGTTCCTGCAGTTTTCGCTGTAAAACCGAGTTGGAGCAAGTACCTCCCCTTATATATGTATGCAGGGTAGTTTGCAAATTGAAAGCAAGTTTGTGTTGCCAACAAGCTATGTGAAGGACGGCTTTCAATCACAATTATCCCTCAGAACTGAGCATGTGAATAGATGATACTTCATGTAGCACTAAGGAATGTTTTGCAGGAGAAATTTTACTCTGGTTTCTCAGTTTGTTTCCTTGTGACGATGGAAGTTAATGCAGATTTCACTGTAAAAACCTGTTGGAAAAACTACCTCCCAATATATATTTACGGAGTGTCGTTTGCAACTAAAAAGAAACTTTCTGTTCCCTACAAGCTAGGTGAAGGACGGCTTTGACACACACTTATCTCTCAGAAATGAGCATGTGGAGAGACGTTCGTTCAAGCAGCACAAAGGTAAAGGTTTGCAGGAAAAACTTTTTCTCTGGTTAATCATTATGTTTCCTAGTGCCGGTTACAAGATCCTGCAGTTTTCAGTGTAAAAAATTGTTGGAGTAAGTAACTCCCCATATATATGTATGCAGTGTAGTTTGCAACTGGAATGAAACTTTGTGTTCCCAACAAGCTATGTGTAGGACCGCTTTCACCCACACTTATCTCTCATAAGTGAGCATGTGGAGAGACGTTCCTTAAACTAACACAAAGGGAACGGATAGCAGGAGAAAGTTTTACACTGGATTCTGAGTCTTTTTCCTAGTGCCGGTTGGAAGTTCCTGCAATTTTCACTGTAAAACCGAGTTGGTCCAGTACATACCCATATATATGTTTGGAGAGTAATTTGCAACTGAAAAGAAACTTTGTGTTCCAAAAAAGCTAGGTGAATGAAGGCTTTCACACATACATATCTCTCAGAACTGAGCATGTGGAGAGACGTTCGTTCAGCTAACACAAAGGGGAAGGTTTGCAGGGAAAATATTACTCTGGTTTCTCAGTCTGTTTCCTAGTGCCGGTTTGAACTTCCTGCAGTTTTCACTGTAATACCGTGTTGGAACAAGTACCTCCCCATATATATGTATGGAGTGCAGTTGGCAACTGAAAAGAAACTTTGTTTTCCCAACAAGCTAGGTGAAGGACGGCTTTCACACACACATAACTCTCAGAACTGAGCATGTGGGGAGTCTTCCTTTCATCTAGCACAAAAGATCGTGTTTCAGGAGAAACTTTACTCTGGTTTCTCAGTGTTTTTCCTAGTGCCGGTTTGAATTACCTGCAGTTTTCACTGTAAAATCTAGTTGGAGCAAGAACCTCCCCATATATATGTAAGGAGTGTAGTATGCAACTGAGAAGAAATTTTGTTTTCCCAACAACATAGGTGAAGGACGGCTTTCAAACACACTTATCTCTCAGAACTGAGCATTTTGAGAGACGTTCGTTCATCTAGCACAAATGGAACTGTTTACAGGAGAAAAATTTACTCTGGTTTCTAAGTCTGTTTCCTAGTGCCGGTTTGAAGTTCCTGCATTTTTCACTGTAAAAACGCGTTGGAGCAAGTATATCCCTATATATAGATAAGGAGTGTACTTTGCAACTGGAACGAAATTTTTAGTTCCCAAAAGCTAGTTGGAGGTAGGCTTTCACACACATTTATCTCCCAGAACTGAACATGTGGAGAAACGTTCGTTCATCTAGCACAAAGGGAACAGGTTTCAGGAAAAAATTTTACTCTGGTTACTCAGTCTTTTTCCTACAGCCTGTTTGAATTTCCTGCAGTTTTCACTGTAAAATCGAGTTTTAGCAAGTACCTCCCCATATATATGTTTGGAGTGTAGTTTGCAAATGAAAAGAGTCTTTGTTTTCCCAACAAGCTAGGTGAAGTACGGCTTTCACACACACTTATCTGATAGAACTGAGTATGTGGATAGACTATGGTTCATCTAGCACAAAATATCGTGTTGCAAGATAAACTTTCACTCTGGTTTCTCAGTCTGTTTCCTAGTGCCGGTTTGAGGTTCCTAAAGTTTTCACTGTAAACCCGAGTTGGAACAAGTACATCCCCATATATATATATGGAGTGTAGTTTGCAACTGAAATAATCTTTGTTTTCCCAACAAGCTAGGTGAAGGATGGCTTTCACACACACATATCTCGCAGAACTGAGCATGTGGAGAAATGTTCGTTCAACTAGAACAAAGGAACGGTTTGCAGGAGAAACTTATACACTGGTTTCTCAGACTTTTTCCTAGTGCCGGTTTGATGTTACTGCAGTTTTCACTGTAAAACCGAGTTGGAGGAAGTACCTCCCCATATATATGTTTGGAGTGCAGTTTGCAATTGGAAAGAAACTTTGTGTTCCCAACAAGCGATGTGAAGTACTGCTTTCACACACACAATTCTCTAGGAACTGGGCATGTGGGGATAAGTTCCTTCAACTAGCACAAAGGGAAAGATTTGCAGAAAAAACTTTTACTCTTGTTTCTCAGTCTGTTTCCTGGTGCCGGTTTGAAGTTCCTGCACTTTTCACTGTAAAACCGAGTTTGAGTATGTAAATCCCCTTATATATGTATGGAGTGTAGTTTGCAAATGAAAAGAATCTATGTGTTCCCAAAAAGCAAGTTGAAGTACGGCTTTCACACACGCTTAACTTTCAGAAATGAGCATGTGGAGAGACGTTCGTTCATCTAGCACAAAGTGAACGGGTTTCAGGAGGAACTTTTACCCTGGTTTCTCAGTCTCTTTCCTAGTGCCTGTTCGAAGTTCCTGCAGTTTTCACTGTAAAACAATGTTGTAGCAAGTACATCCCCTTATATATGTATGGAGTGTAGTTTGCAACTGGAAAGAAACTTTGTGTTCCCAACAAGCTAGGTGAAGGATGGATTTCACACACACTTATCTCTCAGATCTGAACATGTGGAGAGATGTTCTTTCATCTGAAACAAATGGAACTGGATCCTTGAGGAACTTTTTCTCTGGTTTCTCAGAAAGTTTCCTAGTGCCGGTTTGAAGGTCCTGCAATTTTCACTGTAAAATCGAGTTGGAACTAGTACCTACCCATATATATGTATGGAGAGTAGTTTGCAACTGGAAAGAAACTTTGTGTTCCCAACAAGCCAGTTGAAGGACTGCTTTCACACACACTTAGCTCTCAGAACTGAGCATGTGGGGAGTCTTTCTTTCATCTAGCACAAAATATCGGTGTGCAGAAGCAACTTATACACTGATTTCTAAGTCTGTTTCCTAGTGCCGGTTTGAAGTTCCTGCAGTTTTCACTGTAAAATCTTATTGGAACAAGTACCTCCCCATATATATGTACGAAGGGTAGTTTGCAACTTAGAAGAATCTTTGTGTTCCCAACAAGCTAGTTGAAGGAAGGCTTTCACACACACTTGTCTCTCAGAAATGAGCATGTAGAGTGACGTTCGTTCATCTAGCACAAAGTGATCGGGTGGCAGTAGAAACTTTTACTATTGTTTCTCAGTCTGTTTCCTAGTGGGGGTTTGAAGTTCCTGCAGTTATCACTGTAAAAATGAGTTGGAGCTTGTACCTACCCATATATAGATAAGGAGTGTACTTTGAAACTGGAACGAAATTTTGTGTTCCCAAAAGCTAGGTGAAGGACGGCTTTCACACACACATATTTCTCAGAACTGAGCATGTGGAGAGACATTCGTTCATCTAACACAAAAGATCGTGGTGCAGGAGAAGCTTTTACTCAGGCTCCTCAGTCTGTTTCCTAGTGCCGGTATAAAGTTCCTGCATTTTTAACTGTAAAAGTTAGTTAGAGCATATACCTCCCCATATAAATGTATGGAGTGCAGTTTGCAACTGGAAAGAATCTTTGTGTTCCCAACAAGCAAGGTGATTGTCGGCTTTCACACACATTTATCCCTCAGAACTGAGCATGTGAAAAGACGTACCTTCATTTAGCACAAAGGGAATGTCTTGCAGGGGAAATTTTACTCTGGTTTCTGAGTCTTTTTCCTAGAGCCGGTTGGACTGATCTTGCACTATTCACTGTAAAACCGAGTTGGAGCAAATACCTACCCATATATATGTATGGAGTGTAATATGCAACTGAAAGAAACTTTGTGTTCCAACAAAGCTAGGTGAAGGACGGCTTTCACAAACAATTATCTCTCCGAAATGAGCATGTGGAAAGATTTTCGTTCATCTAGCACAAAAGAAGTGTTGCAAGAGAAATTTTTACTCTGGTTTCTCAGTCTGTTTTCTAGTGCCCGTTTGAAGTTCCTGCAATTTTCACTGTAAAAACGCGTTGGAGCAAGTACATCCCCATATATAGATAAGGAGTGTACTTTGCAACTGGAACGAAATTTTCTGTTCCCAAAAGCTAGTTGGAGGATGGCGTTCACACACATTTATCTCCCAGAACAGAACATGTGGAGAAACGTTCGTTCATCTAGCAGAAAGGGAACAGTTTTCAGGAAAAAATTTTACTCTGCTTTCTCAGTCTGTTTCCTAGTGACGGTTTGAAGGTCCTGCAGTTTTCACTGTAAAATCTAGTTGGAGCAAGTACCACCCCATATATATTTATGGAATGTAGTTTGCAACTGAAAAGAAACTTTGTGTTCCAAAAAAGCTAGGTGAAGGACGGCTTTCACACACACTTATCTCTCAGAATTGAGCATGTGAATAGACTTTCCTTCATCTAGCACAAAGGGAAAGTTTTGCAGGGAAACTATTACTCTGGTTTCCCAGTCTGTTTCCTAGTGCCGGTTTGAAGTTCCTGCATTTTTCACTGTAATAACGAGTTGGAGAAAGTACCTCCCCATATATATGTATGGTGTGTAGTTGGCAACTGAAAAGAAACTTTGTGTTCCCAACAATCTTTGTGTAGGACGGCTTTCACACACACTTATCTCTCAGAACTGAGCATGTGGGGAGACTTACTTTCATCTAGCACAAAGGGTTCGAGTGGCAGGAGAAACTTTTACTCTTGTTTCTCATTCTGTTTCCTAGTGCCGGTTTGAAGTTCCTGCAATTTTCACTGTATAAAAGAGTTGGAGCATGTATATCCACATATATAGATAAGGTGTGTACTTTGCAACTTGAAAGAAATTTTGTGTTCCCAAAAGCTAGTTGAAGGACGGAATAAACACACATTTATCTTTCAGAACTGAGCATGTGAAGAAATGTTCCTTCATTTATCACAAAGGATTGGTTTGCAGGAAAAATTTTACTCTGGTTTCTCAGTCTTTTTCCTTGTGCCGGTTTGAAGTTCCTGCATTTCTCACTGTAATACCTTGTTGGAGCAAGTACCTCCCCATATATATGTATGCAGGGTAGTGAGCAACTGAGAAGAAATTTTCTGTTCCCAACAAGATAGGTGAAGGACGGCTTTCACAAAAACTTATCTCTCCGAACTGAGCATGTGGAAACATGTTAGTTCTTCTAGCACAAAATATGTGTATCAAGAGAAATATTTACTCTGGTTTCTCAGTCTGTTTTCTAGTGCCGGTTTGAAGTTTCTGCAATTTTCACTGTAAAAACGAGTTGGAGCAAGTATAACCCCATATATAGATAAGGAGTGTACTTTGCAACTGGAACTAAATTTTGTGTTCCGAAAAGCTAGTTGGAGGATGGCTTTCACACACATTTATCTCCCAGAACTGAACATGTGGAGAAACGTTTGTTCATCTAGGACAAAGGGAACAGATTTCAGTAAGAAATTTTACTCTGGTTACTCTGTCTGTTTCCTACTGCCTGTTTGAATTTCCTGCAGTTTTCACTGTAAAATCGAGTTTTAGCAAGTACCTCCCCATATATATATATGGAGTGTAGTTTGCAACTGAAATAATCTTTGTGTTCTCAACAAGCTAGGTGAAAGATGGCTTTCACACACACATATCTCGCAGAACTGAGCATGTGGAAAAGTGTTCGTTCAACGAGAACAAAGGAACGGTTTGCAGGAGAAACTTTTACACTGGTTTCTCAGACTTTTTCCTAGTACCGGTTTGATGTTACTGCAGTTTCCACTATAAAACAGAGTTGGAGCAAGTACCTCCCCATATTTATATTTGGAGTGCAGTTTGCAACTGGAAAGAAACTTTGTGTTCCCAACAAGCCAGTTGAAGGACTGGTTTCACACACACATAACTCTAGGAACTGGGCATGTGGGGATACGTTCCTTCAACTAGCACAAAGGGAAAGATTTGCAGAAAAAACTTTTACTCTTGTTTCTCAGTCTGTTTCCTGGTGCCGGTTTGAAGTTCCTGCACTTTTCACTGTAAAACCGAGTTTGAGTATGTAAATCCCCTTATATATGTATGGAGTGTAGTTTGCAAATGAAAAGAATCTATGTGTTCCCAAAAAGCAAGTTGAAGTACGGCTTTCACACACGCTTAACTTTCAGAAATGAGCATGTGGAGAGACGTTCGTTCATCTAGCACAAAGTGAACGGGTTTCAGGAGGAACTTTTACCCTGGTTTCTCAGTCTCTTTCCTAGTGCCTGTTCGAAGTTCCTGCAGTTTTCACTGTAAAACAGTGTTGTAGCAAGTACATCCCCTTATATATGTATGGAGTGTAGTTTGCAACTGGAAAGAAACTTTGTGTTCCCAACAAGCTAGGTGAAGGATGGATTTCACACACACTTATCCCTCAGATCTGAACATGTGGAGAGATGTTCTTTCATCTGAAACAAATGGAACTGGATCCTTGAGGAACTTTTTCTCTGGTTTCTCAGAAAGTTTCCTAGTGCCGGTTTGAAGGTCCTGCAATTTTCACTGTAAAATCGAGTTGGAACTAGTACCTACCCATATATATGTATGGAGAGTAGTTTGCAACTGGAAAGAAACTTTGTGTTCCCAACAAGCCAGTTGAAGGACTGCTTTCACACACACTTAGCTCTCAGAACTGAGCATGTGGGGAGTCTTTCTTTCATCTAGCACAAAATATCGGTGTGCAGAAGCAACTTATACACTGATTTCTAAGTCTGTTTCCTAGTGCCGGTTTGAAGTTCCTG
The DNA here is from genome assembly GCF_009834535.1 of Camelus ferus. Lineage (NCBI taxonomy): Eukaryota > Metazoa > Chordata > Mammalia > Artiodactyla > Camelidae > Camelus > Camelus ferus. The sequence continues at coordinate 57,444,403 of NC_045711.1, read as the reverse complement.
CAGTTTTCACTGTAAAATCTTATTGGAACAAGTACCTCCCCATATATATGTACGAAGGGTAGTTTGCAACTTAGAAGAATCTTTGTGTTCCCAACAAGCTAGTTGAAGGAAGGCTTTCACACACACTTGTCTCTCAGAAATGAGCATGTAGAGTGACGTTCGTTCATCTAGCACAAAGTGATCGGGTGGCAGTAGAAACTTTTACTATTGTTTCTCAGTCTGTTTCCTAGTGGGGGTTTGAAGTTCCTGCAGTTATCACTGTAAAAATGAGTTGGAGCTTGTACCTACCCATATATAGATAAGGAGTGTACTTTGAAACTGGAACGAAATTTTGTGTTCCCAAAAGCTAGGTGAAGGACGGCTTTCACACACACATATTTCTCAGAACTGAGCATGTGGAGAGACATTCGTTCATCTAACACAAAAGATCGTGGTGCAGGAGAAGCTTTTACTCAGGCTCCTCAGTCTGTTTCCTAGTGCCGGTATAAAGTTCCTGCATTTTTAACTGTAAAAGTTAGTTAGAGCATATACCTCCCCATATAAATGTATGGAGTGCAGTTTGCAACTGGAAAGAATCTTTGTGTTCCCAACAAGCAAGGTGATTGTCGGCTTTCACACACATTTATCCCTCAGAACTGAGCATGTGAAAAGACGTACCTTCATTTAGCACAAAGGGAATGTCTTGCAGGGGAAATTTTACTCTGGTTTCTGAGTCTTTTTCCTAGAGCCGGTTGGACTGATCTTGCACTATTCACTGTAAAACCGAGTTGGAGCAAATACCTACCCATATATATGTATGGAGTGTAATATGCAACTGAAAGAAACTTTGTGTTCCAACAAAGCTAGGTGAAGGACGGCTTTCACAAACAATTATCTCTCCGAAATGAGCATGTGGAAAGATTTTCGTTCATCTAGCACAAAAGAAGTGTTGCAAGAGAAATTTTTACTCTGGTTTCTCAGTCTGTTTTCTAGTGCCCGTTTGAAGTTCCTGCAATTTTCACTGTAAAAATGCGTTGGAGCAAGTACATCCCCATATATAGATAAGGAGTGTACTTTGCAACTGGAACGAAATTTTCTGTTCCCAAAAGCTAGTTGGAGGATGGCGTTCACACACATTTATCTCCCAGAACAGAACATGTGGAGAAACGTTCGTTCATCTAGCAGAAAGGGAACAGTTTTCAGGAAAAAATTTTACTCTGCTTTCTCAGTCTGTTTCCTAGTGACGGTTTGAAGGTCCTGCAGTTTTCACTGTAAAATCTAGTTGGAGCAAGTACCACCCCATATATATTTATGGAATGTAGTTTGCAACTGAAAAGAAACTTTGTGTTCCAAAAAAGCTAGGTGAAGGACGGCTTTCACACACACTTATCTCTCAGAACTGAGCATGTGGGGAGACTTACTTTCATCTAGCACAAAGGGTTCGAGTGGCAGGAGAAACTTTTACTCTTGTTTCTCATTCTATTTCCTAGTGCCGGTTTGAAGTTCCTGCAATTTTCACTGTATAAAAGAGTTGGAGCATGTATATCCACATATATAGATAAGGTGTGTACTTTGCAACTTGAAAGAAATTTTGTGTTCCCAAAAGCTAGTTGAAGGACGGAATAAACACACATTTATCTTTCAGAACTGAGCATGTGAAGAAATGTTCCTTCATTTATCACAAAGGATTGGTTTGCAGGAAAAATTTTACTCTGGTTTCTCAGTCTTTTTCCTTGTGCCGGTTTGAAGTTCCTGCATTTCTCACTGTAATACCTTGTTGGAGCAAGTACCTCCCCATATATATGTATGCAGGGTAGTGAGCAACTGAGAAGAAATTTTCTGTTCCCAACAAGATAGGTGAAGGACGGCTTTCACAAAAACTTATCTCTCCGAACTGAGCATGTGGAAACATGTTAGTTCTTCTAGCACAAAATATGTGTATCAAGAGAAATATTTACTCTGGTTTCTCAGTCTGTTTTCTAGTGCCGGTTTGAAGTTTCTGCAATTTTCACTGTAAAAACGAGTTGGAGCAAGTATAACCCCATATATAGATAAGGAGTGTACTTTGCAACTGGAACTAAATTTTGTGTTCCGAAAAGCTAGTTGGAGGATGGCTTTCACACACATTTATCTCCCAGAACTGAACATGTGGAGAAACGTTTGTTCATCTAGGACAAAGGGAACAGATTTCAGTAAGAAATTTTACTCTGGTTACTCTGTCTGTTTCCTACTGCCTGTTTGAATTTCCTGCAGTTTTCACTGTAAAATCGAGTTTTAGCAAGTACCTCCCCATATATATATATGGAGTGTAGTTTGCAACTGAAATAATCTTTGTGTTCTCAACAAGCTAGGTGAAAGATGGCTTTCACACACACATATCTCGCAGAACTGAGCATGTGGAAAAGTGTTCGTTCAACGAGAACAAAGGAACGGTTTGCAGGAGAAACTTTTACACTGGTTTCTCAGACTTTTTCCTAGTACCGGTTTGATGTTACTGCAGTTTCCACTATAAAACAGAGTTGGAGCAAGTACCTCCCCATATTTATATTTGGAGTGCAGTTTGCAACTGGAAAGAAACTTTGTGTTCCCAACAAGCCAGGTGAAGAACTGGTTTCACACACACATAACTCTAGGAACTGGGCATGTGGGGATACGTTCCTTCAACTAGCACAAAGGGAAAGATTTGCAGAAAAATTTTTACTCTTGTTTCTCAGTCTGTTTCCTAGTGCCGGTTTGAAGTTCCTGCAGTTTTCACTGTAAAAACGAGTTTGAGTAAGTAAATCCCCTTATATATGTATGGAGTGTAGTTTGCAAATGAAAAGAATCTATGTGTTCCCAAAAAGCTAGGTGAAGTACGGCTTTCACACACGCTTAACTTTCAGAAATGAGCATGTGGAGAGACGTTTGTTCATCTAGCACAAAGTGAACGGGTTTCAGGAGGAACTTTTACCCTGGTTTCTCAGTCTCTTTCCTAGTGCCTGTTTCAACTTCCTGCAGTTTTCACTGTAAAATAGTGTTGTAGCAAGTACATCCCCATATATATGTATGGAGTGTAGTTTGCAACTGAAAAGAAACTTTGTGATCCCAACTAGCGTTGTGAAGGACGGCTTTCACACACAGTTATCTCTCAGAACTGAGCATGTGGAGAGACTTTCGTTCATGTAGCACCAAATATCGTGTTGCAAGAGAAATTTTTCTCTGGATTCTCAGTCTGTTTCCTAGTGCCGGTTTGAAGGTCCTGCAGTTTTCTATGTAAAACCGAGTTGGAGCAAGTATCTCCCCATATATATGTATGAACTGTAGTTTGCAACTGGAAAGAAAATTTGTGTTCCCAACAAGCTAGGTGAAGGACGGCTTTCACACACAATTATCTCTCAGATCTGAGCATGTGGAGAGATGTTCTTTCATCTAAAACAAATGGAACTGGATCCTTGAGAAACTTTTTCTCTGGTTTCTCAGAAAGTTTCCTAGTGCCGGTTTGAAGTTCCTGCAGTTTTCACTCTAAAACCGAGTTGGAGCAAGTACCTCCCCATATATACATAAGGAGTGTACTTTGCAACTGGAAAGAAACTTTGTGTTCCAAAAAGCTATTTGAAGGAAGGCTTTCACACACACATATCTCTCAGAACTGAGCATGTGGAGAGACCTTCGTTCATCCAGAACAAAGGGAAGTTGTTGCAGGAGAATCTTTTACTGTTTTTTCTCAGTCTGTTTCCTAGTGCCGGTTTCAAGTTCCTGCAGTTTTCACTATAAAAATGTGTTGGAGCATGCACATACCCATATAAAAGTATGGAGTGTAGCTGGCAACTGAAAAGAAACTTTGTGTTCCCAACAATCTTGGTGTAGGACGGCTTTCACACACACATATCTGTCAGAACTTGGCATGTGGAGAGACGTTCGTTCATCTAGCACAAAGGGAAAGTGTTACAGCAGAAACATTTACTCTGGTTTTTCAGTCTGTTTCCTAGTGCCGGTTTTAAGTTCCTGCAGATTTCACTGTAAAACCGAGTTCGTGCAAGTACCTCCCCTTATATATGTACGAAGGGTAGTTTGCAACTTAGAAGAATCTTTGTGTTCCCAACAAGCTAGTTGAAGGAAGGCTTTCACACACACTTGTCTCTCAGAAATGAGCATGTAGAGTGACGTTCGTTCATCTAGCACAAAGTGATCGGGTGGCAGTAGAAACTTTTACTATTGTTTCTCAGTCTGTTTCCTAGTGGGGGTTTGAAGTTCCTGCAGTTATCACTGTAAAAATGAGTTGGAGCTTGTACCTACCCATATATAGATAAGGAGTGTACTTTGAAACTGGAACGAAATTTTGTGTTCCCAAAAGCTAGGTGAAGGACGGCTTTCACACACACATATTTCTCAGAACTGAGCATGTGGAGAGACATTCGTTCATCTAACACAAAAGATCGTGGTGCAGGAGAAGCTTTTACTCAGGCTCCTCAGTCTGTTTCCTAGTGCCGGTATAAAGTTCCTGCATTTTTAACTGTAAAAGTTAGTTAGAGCATATACCTCCCCATATAAATGTATGGAGTGCAGTTTGCAACTGGAAAGAATCTTTGTGTTCCCAACAAGCAAGGTGATTGTCGGCTTTCACACACATTTATCCCTCAGAACTGAGCATGTGAAAAGACGTACCTTCATTTAGCACAAAGGGAATGTCTTGCAGGGGAAATTTTACTCTGGTTTCTGAGTCTTTTTCCTAGAGCCGGTTGGACTGATCTTGCACTATTCACTGTAAAACCGAGTTGGAGCAAATACCTACCCATATATATGTATGGAGTGTAATATGCAACTGAAAGAAACTTTGTGTTCCAACAAAGCTAGGTGAAGGACGGCTTTCACAAACAATTATCTCTCCGAAATGAGCATGTGGAAAGATTTTCGTTCATCTAGCACAAAAGAAGTGTTGCAAGAGAAATTTTTACTCTGGTTTCTCAGTCTGTTTTCTAGTGCCCGTTTGAAGTTCCTGCAATTTTCACTGTAAAAATGCGTTGGAGCAAGTACATCCCCATATATAGATAAGGAGTGTACTTTGCAACTGGAACGAAATTTTCTGTTCCCAAAAGCTAGTTGGAGGATGGCGTTCACACACATTTATCTCCCAGAACAGAACATGTGGAGAAACGTTCGTTCATCTAGCAGAAAGGGAACAGTTTTCAGGAAAAAATTTTACTCTGCTTTCTCAGTCTGTTTCCTAGTGACGGTTTGAAGGTCCTGCAGTTTTCACTGTAAAATCTAGTTGGAGCAAGTACCACCCCATATATATTTATGGAATGTAGTTTGCAACTGAAAAGAAACTTTGTGTTCCCAACAATCTTTGTGTAGGACGGCTTTCACACACACTTATCTCTCAGAACTGAGCATGTGGGGAGACTTACTTTCATCTAGCACAAAGGGTTCGAGTGGCAGGAGAAACTTTTACTCTTGTTTCTCATTCTGTTTCCTAGTGCCGGTTTGAAGTTCCTGCAATTTTCACTGTATAAAAGAGTTGGAGCATGTATATCCACATATATAGATAAGGTGTGTACTTTGCAACTTGAAAGAAATTTTGTGTTCCCAAAAGCTAGTTGAAGGACGGAATAAACACACATTTATCTTTCAGAACTGAGCATGTGAAGAAATGTTCCTTCATTTATCACAAAGGATTGGTTTGCAGGAAAAATTTTACTCTGGTTTCTCAGTCTTTTTCCTTGTGCCGGTTTGAAGTTCCTGCATTTCTCACTGTAATACCTTGTTGGAGCAAGTACCTCCCCATATATATGTATGCAGGGTAGTGAGCAACTGAGAAGAAATTTTCTGTTCCCAACAAGATAGGTGAAGGACGGCTTTCACAAAAACTTATCTCTCCGAACTGAGCATGTGGAAACATGTTAGTTCTTCTAGCACAAAATATGTGTATCAAGAGAAATATTTACTCTGGTTTCTCAGTCTGTTTTCTAGTGCCGGTTTGAAGTTTCTGCAATTTTCACTGTAAAAACGAGTTGGAGCAAGTATAACCCCATATATAGATAAGGAGTGTACTTTGCAACTGGAACTAAATTTTGTGTTCCGAAAAGCTAGTTGGAGGATGGCTTTCACACACATTTATCTCCCAGAACTGAACATGTGGAGAAACGTTTGTTCATCTAGGACAAAGGGAACAGATTTCAGTAAGAAATTTTACTCTGGTTACTCTGTCTGTTTCCTACTGCCTGTTTGAATTTCCTGCAGTTTTCACTGTAAAATCGAGTTTTAGCAAGTACCTCCCCATATATATATATGGAGTGTAGTTTGCAACTGAAATAATCTTTGTGTTCTCAACAAGCTAGGTGAAAGATGGCTTTCACACACACATATCTCGCAGAACTGAGCATGTGGAAAAGTGTTCGTTCAACGAGAACAAAGGAACGGTTTGCAGGAGAAACTTTTACACTGGTTTCTCAGACTTTTTCCTAGTACCGGTTTGATGTTACTGCAGTTTCCACTATAAAACAGAGTTGGAGCAAGTACCTCCCCATATTTATATTTGGAGTGCAGTTTGCAACTGGAAAGAAACTTTGTGTTCCCAACAAGCCAGGTGAAGAACTGGTTTCACACACACATAACTCTAGGAACTGGGCATGTGGGGATACGTTCCTTCAACTAGCACAAAGGGAAAGATTTGCAGAAAAATTTTTACTCTTGTTTCTCAGTCTGTTTCCTAGTGCCGGTTTGAAGTTCCTGCAGTTTTCACTGTAAAAACGAGTTTGAGTAAGTAAATCCCCTTATATATGTATGGAGTGTAGTTTGCAAATGAAAAGAATCTATGTGTTCCCAAAAAGCTAGGTGAAGTACGGCTTTCACACACGCTTAACTTTCAGAAATGAGCATGTGGAGAGACGTTTGTTCATCTAGCACAAAGTGAACGGGTTTCAGGAGGAACTTTTACCCTGGTTTCTCAGTCTCTTTCCTAGTGCCTGTTTCAACTTCCTGCAGTTTTCACTGTAAAATAGTGTTGTAGCAAGTACATCCCCATATATATGTATGGAGTGTAGTTTGCAACTGAAAAGAAACTTTGTGATCCCAACTAGCGTTGTGAAGGACGGCTTTCACACACAGTTATCTCTCAGAACTGAGCATGTGGAGAGACTTTCGTTCATGTAGCACCAAATATCGTGTTGCAAGAGAAATTTTTCTCTGGATTCTCAGTCTGTTTCCTAGTGCCGGTTTGAAGGTCCTGCAGTTTTCTATGTAAAACCGAGTTGGAGCAAGTATCTCCCCATATATATGTATGAACTGTAGTTTGCAACTGGAAAGAAAATTTGTGTTCCCAACAAGCTAGGTGAAGGACGGCTTTCACACACAATTATCTCTCAGATCTGAGCATGTGGAGAGATGTTCTTTCATCTAAAACAAATGGAACTGGATCCTTGAGAAACTTTTTCTCTGGTTTCTCAGAAAGTTTCCTAGTGCCGGTTTGAAGTTCCTGCAGTTTTCACTCTAAAACCGAGTTGGAGCAAGTACCTCCCCATATATACATAAGGAGTGTACTTTGCAACTGGAACGAAACTTTGTGTTCCAAAAAGCTATTTGAAGGAAGGCTTTCACACACACATATCTCTCAGAACTGAGCATGTGGAGAGACCTTCGTTCATCCAGAACAAAGGGAAGTTGTTGCAGGAGAATCTTTTACTGTTTTTTCTCAGTCTGTTTCCTAGTGCCGGTTTCAAGTTCCTGCAGTTTTCACTATAAAAATGTGTTGGAGCATGCACATACCCATATAAAAGTATGGAGTGTAGCTGGCAACTGAAAAGAAACTTTGTGTTCCCAACAATCTTGGTGTAGGACGGCTTTCACACACACATATCTGTCAGAACTTGGCATGTGGAGAGACGTTCGTTCATCTAGCACAAAGGGAAAGTGTTACAGCAGAAACATTTACTCTGGTTTTTCAGTCTGTTTCCTAGTGCCGGTTTTAAGTTCCTGCAGATTTCACTGTAAAACCGAGTTCGTGCAAGTACCTCCCCTTATATATGTATGGAGTGTAGTTTGCAACTGGAAAGATACTTTGTGTTCCCAACAAGCTATTTGTAGGACCGCTTTCACACACACTTATCTCTCAGAACTGAGCATGTGGGGAGACTTTCTTTCATCTAGCAAAAATGGAACAGTTTGCAGGAAAAACATTTACTCTTGTTACTCATATTATTTCCTTGTGCTGGTTTCAAGATCCTGCTTTTTTAACTGTAAAACCTTGTTAGGGTAAGTAACTCCCCATATATATTTATGAAGTTTAGTTTGCAACTGAAATGAAACCTTGTGTTCCCAACAGGCTTGGTGAAGGACGGCTTTCACACACACTTATTTCTCAGTACTGAGCATGTGGAGAGACTTTCTTTCATCTAGCACAAAGGGAAAGGGTTTCATGAAAAAATTTTACTCTGTTTTCTCAGTATGTTTCCTAGTGCGGGTATGAAGTTCCTTCAGTTTTCACTGTAAAAACGAGTTGGAGCAATTACCTCCCCATATATATGTATGGATTGCATTTTCCAACTGATAAGAAACTTTGTTATTCCAACAAGCGTGGTGAAGTACGGCTTTCACACACACTTATCTCTCAGAACTGAGCATGTGGACTTTCGTTCATGTAGCACAAAAGATCGTGTTGCAGGAGAAGCTTTTACTATCGTTTCTCAGTCTGTTTCCAAGTTCCGGTTAGATGTTCCTGCATTTTTCACAGTAAAAATGTGTTGGAGCAAATACATACCCATATATATATATATGGAGTGTTGTTTGCAACTGAAAAGAAACTTTGTGTTCCCAAAATGCTAGTTGAAGGAAGGCTTTCACACACATATATCTCTCAGAACTGAGCATGTGGAGAGACGTTCCTTCAACTAGCACAAAGGGAACAGATTGCAGGAGAAATTTTTACTCTGGTTTCTGAGTCTTTTTTCTAGTACCAGTTGTAAGTTTCTGAAGTTTTCACTGCAAAACCGAGTTGGAACAATTACCTCCACATATATTTTTATGAAATGAAGTTTGCAAATTATAAGAAGCTATATGTTCCCAAAAAGCTAGGTGAAGGAAGGCTTTCACACACACTTATCTCTCAGAACTGAGCATGTGGAGAGACATTCGTTCATCTAGCACAATGGGAACGGGTTGCAGGAGAAACTTTTACTCTGGTTTCTCAGTCTGTTTCCTAGTGCAGTTTTGAAGGTCCTTCTGTTTTCACTGTAAAATCTAGTTGGAGCAAGTACCACCCCATATATATTTACGGAGTGTAGTTTGCAACTGAATAGAAACTATGTGTTCCAAAAAAGCTAGTTGAAGGACGACATTCACACACACATATCTCTCAGAAATGAGCATGTGAATAGACGTTCCTTCATCTAGCACAAAGGGAAAGTTTTGCAGGGAAACTATTACTCTGGTTTCTCAGTCTGTTTCTTAGTGCCGGTTTGATGTTCCTGCATTTTTCACTGTAATAACGAGTTGGAGAATGTACCTCCCCATATATATGTATGGAGTGTAGTTGGCAACTGAAAAGAAACTTTGTGTTCCCAAAAATCTTGGTGAAGGAAGGCTTTCACACTCACTTATCCCTCAGAACTGAGCATGTGGGGAGACTTACTTTCATCTAGCACAAAGGGATCGAGTGGCAGGAGAAACTTTTACTCTGGTTTCTCAGTCTGTTTCCTAGTGCGGGTTTGAAGTTCCTGCTATTTTCACTGTATAAAAAAGTTGGAGCAAGTACATCCACATATATAGATAAGGAGTGTACTTTGCAAATGTAAAGAAATTTTGTGTTCCCAATAGCTAGTTGAAGGACGGAATTAACAAACATTTATTTTTCAGAAGTGAGCATGTGAAGAGATGTTCCTTCATTTATCACAAAGGATTGGTTTGCAGGAGAAATTTTACTCTGGTTTCTCAGTCTTTTTCCTAGTGACGGTTTGATGTTCCTGAAATATTCACTGTAAAAAAGTGTTGGAGTAAGTACTTCCCCATATATATGTATGGATTGTAGTTTGCAACTGGAAAGAAACTTTGTGTTCCCAAAAAGCTAGCTGAAGGAAGGCTTTCACACATACATATCTATCCAAAGTGAGCATGTGGAGAGAAGTTCGTTCATCTACCACAAAGGGAAATTGTTGCAGGAGAAACTTTTTCTCTGAATTCTCAGTTTGTTTCCTAGTGCCGGTTTGAAGTTCCTGCAGTTTTCACTGTAAAATTTTGTTGTGGTAAGTAACACCCCATATATATGTATGGAGTTTTGTTTGCAACTGAAATGAAATTTTGTGTTCCCATCCTGCTAGGTGAAGGACGGTTTTCACACACACATATCTCTCAGTACTGAGCATGTGGAGAAAATTTCTTTCATCTAGCACAAAGTAAAGGGTTTCATGAAAAAATTTTACTCTGGTTTCCCAGTCTTTTTCCTAGTGCCGGTTTAAAGTTCCTGCACTTTTCACTGTAAAAACGAGTTGGAGCAATTTCCTCCACATATATATATTTATGGATTGCAGTTTCCAACTGAAAAGAAATTTTGTGTTCCCAACAAGCGAGGTGAAGTACGGCATTCACACACACTTATCTCTCAGAACTGAGCATGTGGAGAGACATTCGTTCATCTAACACAAAAGATCGTGGTGCAGGAGAAGCTTTTACTCTGGCCCTTCAGTGTGTTTCCTAGTGCCGGTATAACTTCCTGCAGTTTTAACTGTAAAAGTGAGTTAGAGCATATACTTCCCCATATAAATATATGGAGTGCAGTTTGCAACTGGAAAGAATATTTGTGTTCCTAACAAGCTAGGTGAATGTCGGCTTTCACACACATTTATCTCTCAGAAATATGCATGTGGAGAGACTTTCGTTCATCTAGCAAAAAGGTTATGGGTTGCTGGAAAATATTTTACTCTGTTTTATCAGTCTCTTTCCAAGTTCCAGTTTCAAGTTCCTGCATTTTTCACTGAAAAATGTGTTGGAGCATGTACATACCCATAAATAAGTATGGAGTTTAGTTTGCAACTAAAAAGAAACTTTGTGTTCCCAATAAGAATGTTGAAGTACGGCTTTCACACACATTTATCTCTCAGAACTGAGCATGTGGGGAGACTTTCTTTCATCTAGCACAAAAGATAGGTGTGCAGGAGCAACTTATACACTGTTTTTTAAGCCTGTTTCCTAGTGCCGGTTTGAAGTTCCTGCAGTTTTCACTGTAAAATCTTATTGGAACAAGTACCACCCCATATATATGTACGAAGTGTAGTTTGCAACTTAGAAGAATCTATGTTTTCCCAACAAGTTAGGTGAAGGAAGGCTTTCACACACACTTGTCTCTCAGAAATGAGCATGTAGAGTGACGTTCGTTCATCTAGCACAAAGTGATCGTGTGGCAGTAGAAACATTTACTCTGGTTTCTCAGTCTGTTTCCTAGTGCCGGTTTGAAGTTCCTGCAGTTTTCTATGTAAAACCGAGTTGGAGCAAGTATCTCCCCATATATATGTATGAACTGTAGTTTGCAACTGGAAAGAAAATTTGTGTTCCCAACAAGCTAGGTGAAGGACGGCTTTCACACACAATTATCTCTCAGATCTGAGCATGTGGAGAGATGTTCTTTCATCTAAAACAAATGGAACTGGATCCTTGAGAAACTTTTTCTCTGGTTTCTCAGAAAGTTTCCTAGTGCCGGTTTGAAGTTCCTGCAGTTTTCACTCTAAAACCGAGTTGGAGCAAGTACCTCCCCATATATACATAAGGAGTGTACTTTGCAACTGGAACGAAACTTTGTGTTCCAAAAAGCTATTTGAAGGAAGGCTTTCACACACACATATCTCTCAGAACTGAGCATGTGGAGAGACCTTCGTTCATCCAGAACAAAGGGAAGTTGTTGCAGGAGAATCTTTTACTGTTTTTTCTCAGTCTGTTTCCTAGTGCCGGTTTCAAGTTCCTGCAGTTTTCACTATAAAAATGTGTTGGAGCATGCACATACCCATATAAAAGTATGGAGTGTAGCTGGCAACTGAAAAGAAACTTTGTGTTCCCAACAATCTTGGTGTAGGACGGCTTTCACACACACATATCTGTCAGAACTTGGCATGTGGAGAGACGTTCGTTCATCTAGCACAAAGGGAAAGTGTTACAGCAGAAACATTTACTCTGGTTTTTCAGTCTGTTTCCTAGTGCCGGTTTTAAGTTCCTGCAGATTTCACTGTAAAACCGAGTTCGTGCAAGTACCTCCCCTTATATATGTATGGAGTGTAGTTTGCAACTGGAAAGATACTTTGTGTTCCCAACAAGCTATTTGTAGGACCGCTTTCACACACACTTATCTCTCAGAACTGAGCATGTGGGGAGACTTTCTTTCATCTAGCAAAAATGGAACAGTTTGCAGGAAAAACATTTACTCTTGTTACTCATATTATTTCCTTGTGCTGGTTTCAAGATCCTGCTTTTTTAACTGTAAAACCTTGTTAGGGTAAGTAACTCCCCATATATATTTATGAAGTTTAGTTTGCAACTGAAATGAAACCTTGTGTTCCCAACAGGCTTGGTGAAGGACGGCTTTCACACACACTTATTTCTCAGTACTGAGCATGTGGAGAGACTTTCTTTCATCTAGCACAAAGGGAAAGGGTTTCATGAAAAAATTTTACTCTGTTTTCTCAGTATGTTTCCTAGTGCGGGTATGAAGTTCCTTCAGTTTTCACTGTAAAAACGAGTTGGAGCAATTACCTCCCCATATATATGTATGGATTGCATTTTCCAACTGATAAGAAACTTTGTTATTCCAACAAGCGTGGTGAAGTACGGCTTTCACACACACTTATCTCTCAGAACTGAGCATGTGGACTTTCGTTCATGTAGCACAAAAGATCGTGTTGCAGGAGAAGCTTTTACTATCGTTTCTCAGTCTGTTTCCAAGTTCCGGTTAGATGTTCCTGCATTTTTCACAGTAAAAATGTGTTGCAGCAAATACATACCCATATATATATATGGAGTGTTGTTTGCAACTGAAAAGAAACTTTGTGTTCCCAAAATGCTAGTTGAAGGAAGGCTTTCACACACATATATCTCTCAGAACTGAGCATGTGGAGAGACGTTCCTTCAACTAGCACAAAGGGAACAGATTGCAGGAGAAATTTTTACTCTGGTTTCTGAGTCTTTTTTCTAGTACCAGTTGTAAGTTTCTGAAGTTTTCACTGCAAAACCGAGTTGGAACAATTACCTCCACATATATTTTTATGAAATGAAGTTTGCAAATTATAAGAAGCTATATGTTCCCAAAAAGCTAGGTGAAGGAAGGCTTTCACACACACTTATCTCTCAGAACTGAGCATGTGGAGAGACATTCGTTCATCTAGCACAATGGGAACGGGTTGCAGGAGAAACTTTTACTCTGGTTTCTCAGTCTGTTTCCTAGTGCAGTTTTGAAGGTCCTTCTGTTTTCACTGTAAAATCTAGTTGGAGCAAGTACCACCCCATATATATTTACGGAGTGTAGTTTGCAACTGAATAGAAACTATGTGTTCCAAAAAAGCTAGTTGAAGGACGACATTCACACACACATATCTCTCAGAAATGAGCATGTGAATAGACGTTCCTTCATCTAGCACAAAGGGAAAGTTTTGCAGGGAAACTATTACTCTGGTTTCTCAGTCTGTTTCTTAGTGCCGGTTTGATGTTCCTGCATTTTTCACTGTAATAACGAGTTGGAGAATGTACCTCCCCATATATATGTATGGAGTGTAGTTGGCAACTGAAAAGAAACTTTGTGTTCCCAAAAATCTTGGTGAAGGAAGGCTTTCACACTCACTTATCCCTCAGAACTGAGCATGTGGGGAGACTTACTTTCATCTAGCACAAAGGGATCGAGTGGCAGGAGAAACTTTTACTCTGGTTTCTCAGTCTGTTTCCTAGTGCGGGTTTGAAGTTCCTGCTATTTTCACTGTATAAAAAAGTTGGAGCAAGTACATCCACATATATAGATAAGGAGTGTACTTTGCAAATGTAAAGAAATTTTGTGTTCCCAATAGCTAGTTGAAGGACGGAATTAACAAACATTTATTTTTCAGAAGTGAGCATGTGAAGAGATGTTCCTTCATTTATCACAAAGGATTGGTTTGCAGGAGAAATTTTACTCTGGTTTCTCAGTCTTTTTCCTAGTGACGGTTTGATGTTCCTGAAGTATTCACTGTAAAAAAGTGTTGGAGTAAGTACTTCCCCATATATATGTATGGATTGTAGTTTGCAACTGGAAAGAAACTTTGTGTTCCCAAAAAGCTAGCTGAAGGAAGGCTTTCACACATACATATCTATCCAAAGTGAGCATGTGGAGAGAAGTTCGTTCATCTACCACAAAGGGAAATTGTTGCAGGAGAAACTTTTTCTCTGAATTCTCAGTTTGTTTCCTAGTGCCGGTTTGAAGTTCCTGCAGTTTTCACTGTAAAATTTTGTTGTGGTAAGTAACACCCCATATATATGTATGGAGTTTTGTTTGCAACTGAAATGAAATTTTGTGTTCCCATCCTGCTAGGTGAAGGACGGTTTTCACACACACATATCTCTCAGTACTGAGCATGTGGAGAAAATTTCTTTCATCTAGCACAAAGTAAAGGGTTTCATGAAAAAATTTTACTCTGGTTTCCCAGTCTTTTTCCTAGTGCCGGTTTAAAGTTCCTGCACTTTTCACTGTAAAAACGAGTTGGAGCAATTTCCTCCACATATATATATTTATGGATTGCAGTTTCCAACTGAAAAGAAATTTTGTGTTCCCAACAAGCGAGGTGAAGTACGGCATTCACACACACTTATCTCTCAGAACTGAGCATGTGGAGAGACATTCGTTCATCTAACACAAAAGATCGTGGTGCAGGAGAAGCTTTTACTCTGGCCCTTCAGTGTGTTTCCTAGTGCCGGTATAACTTCCTGCAGTTTTAACTGTAAAAGTGAGTTAGAGCATATACTTCCCCATATAAATATATGGAGTGCAGTTTGCAACTGGAAAGAATATTTGTGTTCCTAACAAGCTAGGTGAATGTCGGCTTTCACACACATTTATCTCTCAGAAATATGCATGTGGAGAGACTTTCGTTCATCTAGCAAAAAGGTTATGGGTTGCTGGAAAATATTTTACTCTGTTTTATCAGTCTCTTTCCAAGTTCCAGTTTCAAGTTCCTGCATTTTTCACTGAAAAATGTGTTGGAGCATGTACATACCCATAAATAAGTATGGAGTTTAGTTTGCAACTAAAAAGAAACTTTGTGTTCCCAATAAGAATGTTGAAGTACGGCTTTCACACACATTTATCTCTCAGAACTGAGCATGTGGGGAGACTTTCTTTCATCTAGCACAAAAGATAGGTGTGCAGGAGCAACTTATACACTGTTTTTTAAGCCTGTTTCCTAGTGCCGGTTTGAAGTTCCTGCAGTTTTCACTGTAAAATCTTATTGGAACAAGTACCACCCCATATATATGTACGAAGTGTAGTTTGCAACTTAGAAGAATCTATGTTTTCCCAACAAGTTAGGTGAAGGAAGGCTTTCACACACACTTGTCTCTCAGAAATGAGCATGTAGAGTGACGTTCGTTCATCTAGCACAAAGTGATCGTGTGGCAGTAGAAACATTTACTCTGGTTTCTCAGTCTGTTTCCTAGTGCCGGTTTGAAGTTCCTGCAGTTATCACTGTAAAAACGAGTTGGAGCATGTACCTACCCATATATAGATAAGGAGTGTACTTTGAAAGTGGAACGAAATTTTGTGTTCCCAAAAGCTAGGTGAAGGACGGCTTTCACACAATTATTTCTCAGAACTGAGCATGTGAAGAGACGTTCCTTCATTTATCACAAAGGGAATGTTTTGCAGGAGAAGTTTTACTCTGCTTTCTCAGTATGTTTCCTAGTGCCGCGTAGAAATTCCTGCTCTTTTCAATGTAAAAAAGGTTTGGAGCAAGTACCTCCCCATATATATGTATGGAGTGAAGTTTACAACTGGAAAGATACTTTGTGTTCCCAACAAGCTATGTGAAGGACGGCTTTCACACACACATATCTCTCAGAACTGAGCATGTGAAGAGACATACCTTCATTTAGCACAAAGGGAAAGTCTTGCAGGAGAAATTTTACTCTGGTTTCTGCGTCTTTTTCCTAGAGCCGGTTGGAAGATCTTCCAGTATTCACTGTAAAACCGAGTTGGAGCAAATACCTACCCATATATATGTATGGAGTGAAATTTGCAACTGAAAAGAAACTTTGTGTTCCAAAAAAGCTAGGTGAAGGAAGGCTTTCACACACACATATCTCTCAGAACTGAGCATGTGGAGAGACGTTCGTTCATCTAGCACAAAGGGAAAGGTTTGCAGGGAAACATTTACTCTGGGTTCTCAGTCTTTTTCCTAGTGTCGGTTTGAAGTTCCTGCAGTTTTCGCTGTAAAACCGAGTTGGAGCAAGTACCTCCCCTTATATATGTATGCAGGGTAGTTTGCAAATTGAAAGCAAGTTTGTGTTGCCAACAAGCTATGTGAAGGACGGCTTTCAATCACAATTATCCCTCAGAACTGAGCATGTGAATAGATGATACTTCATGTAGCACTAAGGAATGTTTTGCAGGAGAAATTTTACTCTGGTTTCTCAGTTTGTTTCCTTGTGACGATGGAAGTTAATGCAGATTTCACTGTAAAAACCTGTTGGAAAAACTACCTCCCAATATATATTTACGGAGTGTCGTTTGCAACTAAAAAGAAACTTTCTGTTCCCTACAAGCTAGGTGAAGGACGGCTTTGACACACACTTATCTCTCAGAAATGAGCATGTGGAGAGACGTTCGTTCAAGCAGCACAAAGGTAAAGGTTTGCAGGAAAAACTTTTTCTCTGGTTAATCATTATGTTTCCTAGTGCCGGTTACAAGATCCTGCAGTTTTCAGTGTAAAAAATTGTTGGAGTAAGTAACTCCCCATATATATGTATGCAGTGTAGTTTGCAACTGGAATGAAACTTTGTGTTCCCAACAAGCTATGTGTAGGACCGCTTTCACCCACACTTATCTCTCATAAGTGAGCATGTGGAGAGACGTTCCTTAAACTAACACAAAGGGAACGGATAGCAGGAGAAAGTTTTACACTGGATTCTGAGTCTTTTTCCTAGTGCCGGTTGGAAGTTCCTGCAATTTTCACTGTAAAACCGAGTTGGTCCAGTACATACCCATATATATGTTTGGAGAGTAATTTGCAACTGAAAAGAAACTTTGTGTTCCAAAAAAGCTAGGTGAATGAAGGCTTTCACACATACATATCTCTCAGAACTGAGCATGTGGAGAGACGTTCGTTCAGCTAACACAAAGGGGAAGGTTTGCAGGGAAAATATTACTCTGGTTTCTCAGTCTGTTTCCTAGTGCCGGTTTGAACTTCCTGCAGTTTTCACTGTAATACCGTGTTGGAACAAGTACCTCCCCATATATATGTATGGAGTGTAGTTGGCAACTGAAAAGAAACTTTGTTTTCCCAACAAGCTAGGTGAAGGACGGCTTTCACACACACATAACTCTCAGAACTGAGCATGTGGGGAGTCTTCCTTTCATCTAGCACAAAAGATCGTGTTTCAGGAGAAACTTTACTCTGGTTTCTCAGTGTTTTTCCTAGTGCCGGTTTGAATTACCTGCAGTTTTCACTGTAAAATCTAGTTGGAGCAAGAACCTCCCCATATATATGTAAGGAGTGTAGTATGCAACTGAGAAGAAATTTTGTTTTCCCAACAACATAGGTGAAGGACGGCTTTCAAACACACTTATCTCTCAGAACTGAGCATTTTGAGAGACGTTCGTTCATCTAGCACAAATGGAACTGTTTACAGGAGAAAAATTTACTCTGGTTTCTAAGTCTGTTTCCTAGTGCCGGTTTGAAGTTCCTGCATTTTTCACTGTAAAAACGCGTTGGAGCAAGTATATCCCTATATATAGATAAGGAGTGTACTTTGCAACTGGAACGAAATTTTTAGTTCCCAAAAGCTAGTTGGAGGTAGGCTTTCACACACATTTATCTCCCAGAACTGAACATGTGGAGAAACGTTCGTTCATCTAGCACAAAGGGAACAGGTTTCAGGAAAAAATTTTACTCTGGTTACTCAGTCTTTTTCCTACAGCCTGTTTGAATTTCCTGCAGTTTTCACTGTAAAATCGAGTTTTAGCAAGTACCTCCCCATATATATGTTTGGAGTGTAGTTTGCAAATGAAAAGAGTCTTTGTTTTCCCAACAAGCTAGGTGAAGTACGGCTTTCACACACACTTATCTGATAGAACTGAGTATGTGGATAGACTATGGTTCATCTAGCACAAAATATCGTGTTGCAAGATAAACTTTCACTCTGGTTTCTCAGTCTGTTTCCTAGTGCCGGTTTGAGGTTCCTAAAGTTTTCACTGTAAACCCGAGTTGGAACAAGTACATCCCCATATATATATATGGAGTGTAGTTTGCAACTGAAATAATCTTTGTTTTCCAACAAGCTAGGTGAAGGATGGCTTTCACACACACATATCTCGCAGAACTGAGCATGTGGAGAAATGTTCGTTCAACTAGAACAAAGGAACGGTTTGCAGGAGAAACTTATACACTGGTTTCTCAGACTTTTTCCTAGTGCCGGTTTGATGTTACTGCAGTTTTCACTGTAAAACCGAGTTGGAGGAAGTACCTCCCCATATATATGTTTGGAGTGCAGTTTGCAATTGGAAAGAAACTTTGTGTTCCCAACAAGCGATGTGAAGTACTGCTTTCACACACACAATTCTCTAGGAACTGGGCATGTGGGGATAAGTTCCTTCAACTAGCACAAAGGGAAAGATTTGCAGAAAAAACTTTTACTCTTGTTTCTCAGTCTGTTTCCTGGTGCCGGTTTGAAGTTCCTGCACTTTTCACTGTAAAACCGAGTTTGAGTATGTAAATCCCCTTATATATGTATGGAGTGTAGTTTGCAAATGAAAAGAATCTATGTGTTCCCAAAAAGCAAGTTGAAGTACGGCTTTCACACACGCTTAACTTTCAGAAATGAGCATGTGGAGAGACGTTCGTTCATCTAGCACAAAGTGAACGGGTTTCAGGAGGAACTTTTACCCTGGTTTCTCAGTCTCTTTCCTAGTGCCTGTTCGAAGTTCCTGCAGTTTTCACTGTAAAACAGTTTTGTAGCAAGTACATCCCCTTATATATGTATGGAGTGTAGTTTGCAACTGGAAAGAAACTTTGTGTTCCCAACAAGCTAGGTGAAGGATGGATTTCACACACACTTATCTCTCAGATCTGAACATGTGGAGAGATGTTCTTTCATCTGAAACAAATGGAACTGGATCCTTGAGGAACTTTTTCTCTGGTTTCTCAGAAAGTTTCCTAGTGCCGGTTTGAAGGTCCTGCAATTTTCACTGTAAAATCGAGTTGGAACTAGTACCTACCCATATATATGTATGGAGAGTAGTTTGCAACTGGAAAGAAACTTTGTGTTCCCAACAAGCCAGTTGAAGGACTGCTTTCACACACACTTAGCTCTCAGAACTGAGCATGTGGGGAGTCTTTCTTTCATCTAGCACAAAATATCGGTGTGCAGAAGCAACTTATACACTGATTTCTAAGTCTGTTTCCTAGTGCCGGTTTGAAGTTCCTGCAGTTTTCACTGTAAAATCTTATTGGAACAAGTACCTCCCCATATATATGTACGAAGGGTAGTTTGCAACTTAGAAGAATCTTTGTGTTCCCAACAAGCTAGTTGAAGGAAGGCTTTCACACACACTTGTCTCTCAGAAATGATCATGTAGAGTGACGTTCGTTCATCTAGCACAAAGTGATCGGGTGGCAGTAGAAACTTTTACTATTGTTTCTCAGTCTGTTTCCTAGTGGGGGTTTGAAGTTCCTGCAGTTATCACTGTAAAAATGAGTTGGAGCTTGTACCTACCCATATATAGATAAGGAGTGTACTTTGAAACTGGAACGAAATTTTGTGTTCCCAAAAGCTAGGTGAAGGACGGCTTTCACACACACATATTTCTCAGAACTGAGCATGTGGAGAGACATTCGTTCATCTAACACAAAAGATCGTGGTGCAGGAGAAGCTTTTACTCAGGCTCCTCAGTCTGTTTCCTAGTGCCGGTATAAAGTTCCTGCATTTTTAACTGTAAAAGTTAGTTAGAGCATATACCTCCCCATATAAATGTATGGAGTGCAGTTTGCAACTGGAAAGAATCTTTGTGTTCCCAACAAGCAAGGTGATTGTCGGCTTTCACACACATTTATCCCTCAGAACTGAGCATGTGAAAAGACGTACCTTCATTTAGCACAAAGGGAATGTCTTGCAGGGGAAATTTTACTCTGGTTTCTGAGTCTTTTTCCTAGAGCCGGTTGGACTGATCTTGCACTATTCACTGTAAAACCGAGTTGGAGCAAATACCTACCCATATATATGTATGGAGTGTAATATGCAACTGAAAGAAACTTTGTGTTCCAACAAAGCTAGGTGAAGGACGGCTTTCACAAACAATTATCTCTCCGAAATGAGCATGTGGAAAGATTTTCGTTCATCTAGCACAAAAGAAGTGTTGCAAGAGAAATTTTTACTCTGGTTTCTCAGTCTGTTTTCTAGTGCCCGTTTGAAGTTCCTGCAATTTTCACTGTAAAAACGCGTTGGAGCAAGTACATCCCCATATATAGATAAGGAGTGTACTTTGCAACTGGAACGAAATTTTCTGTTCCCAAAAGCTAGTTGGAGGATGGCGTTCACACACATTTATCTCCCAGAACAGAACATGTGGAGAAACGTTCGTTCATCTAGCAGAAAGGGAACAGTTTTCAGGAAAAAATTTTACTCTGCTTTCTCAGTCTGTTTCCTAGTGACGGTTTGAAGGTCCTGCAGTTTTCATTGTAAAATCTAGTTGGAGCAAGTACCACCCCATATATATTTATGGAATGTAGTTTGCAACTGAAAAGAAACTTTGTGTTCCAAAAAAGCTAGGTGAAGGACGGCTTTCACACACACTTATCTCTCAGAATTGAGCATGTGAATAGACTTTCCTTCATCTAGCACAAAGGGAAAGTTTTGCAGGGAAACTATTACTCTGGTTTCCCAGTCTGTTTCCTAGTGCCGGTTTGAAGTTCCTGCATTTTTCACTGTAATAACGAGTTGGAGAAAGTACCTCCCCATATATATGTATGGTGTGTAGTTGGCAACTGAAAAGAAACTTTGTGTTCCCAACAATCTTTGTGTAGGACGGCTTTCACACACACTTATCTCTCAGAACTGAGCATGTGGGGAGACTTACTTTCATCTAGCACAAAGGGTTCGAGTGGCAGGAGAAACTTTTACTCTTGTTTCTCATTCTGTTTCCTAGTGCCGGTTTGAAGTTCCTGCAATTTTCACTGTATAAAAGAGTTGGAGCATGTATATCCACATATATAGATAAGGTGTGTACTTTGCAACTTGAAAGAAATTTTGTGTTCCCAAAAGCTAGTTGAAGGAGGGAATAAACACACATTTATCTTTCAGAACTGAGCATGTGAAGAAATGTTCCTTCATTTATCACAAAGGATTGGTTTGCAGGAAAAATTTTACTCTGGTTTCTCAGTCTTTTTCCTTGTGCCGGTTTGAAGTTCCTGCATTTCTCACTGTAATACCTTGTTGGAGCAAGTACCTCCCCATATATATGTATGCAGGGTAGTGAGCAACTGAGAAGAAATTTTCTGTTCCCAACAAGATAGGTGAAGGACGGCTTTCACAAAAACTTATCTCTCCGAACTGAGCATGTGGAAACATGTTAGTTCTTCTAGCACAAAATATGTGTATCAAGAGAAATATTTACTCTGGTTTCTCAGTCTGTTTTCTAGTGCCGGTTTGAAGTTTCTGCAATTTTCACTGTAAAAACGAGTTGGAGCAAGTATAACCCCATATATAGATAAGGAGTGTACTTTGCAACTGGAACTAAATTTTGTGTTCCGAAAAGCTAGTTGGAGGATGGCTTTCACACACATTAATCTCCCAGAACTGAACATGTGGAGAAACGTTTGTTCATCTAGGACAAAAGGAACAGATTTCAGTAAGAAATTTTACTCTGGTTACTCTGTCTGTTTCCTACTGCCTGTTTGAATTTCCTGCAGTTTTCACTGTAAAATCGAGTTTTAGCAAGTACCTCCCCATATATATATATGGAGTGTAGTTTGCAACTGAAATAATCTTTGTGTTCTCAACAAGCTAGGTGAAAGATGGCTTTCACACACACATATCTCGCAGAACTGAGCATGTGGAAAAGTGTTCGTTCAACGAGAACAAAGGAACGGTTTGCAGGAGAAACTTTTACACTGGCTTCTCAGACTTTTTCCTAGTACCGGTTTGATGTTACTGCAGTTTCCACTATAAAACAGAGTTGGAGCAAGTACCTCCCCATATTTATATTTGGAGTGCAGTTTGCAACTGGAAAGAAACTTTGTATTCCCAACAAGCCAGGTGAAGAACTGCTTTCACACACACATAACTCTAGGAACTGGGCATGTGGGGATACGTTCCTTCAACTAGCACAAAGGGAAAGATTTGCAGAAAAATTTTTACTCTTGTTTCTCAGTCTGTTTCCTAGTGCCGGTTTGAAGTTCCTGCAGTTTTCACAGTAAAAACGAGTTTGAGTAAGTAAATCCCCTTATATATGTATGGAGTGTAGTTTGCAAATGAAAAGAATCTATGTGTTCCCAAAAAGCTAGGTGAAGTACGGCTTTCACACACGCTTAACTTTCAGAAATGAGCATGTGGAGAGACGTTCGTTCATCTAGCACAAAGTGAATGGGTTTCAGGAGGAACTTTTACCCTGGTTTCTCAGTCTCTTTCCTAGTGCCTGTTTCAACTTCCTGCAGTTTTCACTGTAAAATAGTGTTGTAGCAAGTACATCCCCATATATATGTATGGAGTGTAGTTTGCAACTGAAAAGAAACTTTGTGATCCCAACTAGCGTTGTGAAGGACGGCTTTCACACACAGTTATCTCTCAGAACTGAGCATGTGGAGAGACTTTCGTTCATGTAGCACCAAATATCGTGTTGCAAGAGAAATTTTTCTCTGGATTCTCAGTCTGTTTCCTAGTGCCGGTTTGAAGGTCCTGCAGTTTTCTATGTAAAACCGAGTTGGAGCAAGTATCTCCCCATATATATGTATGAACTGTAGTTTGCAACTGGAAAGAAAATTTGTGTTCCCAACAAGCTAGGTGAAGGACGGCTTTCACACACAATTATCTCTCAGATCTGAGCATGTGGAGAGATGTTCTTTCATCTAAAACAAATGGAACTGGATCCTTGAGAAACTTTTTCTCTGGTTTCTCAGAAAGTTTCCTAGTGCCGGTTTGAAGTTCCTGCAGTTTTCACTCTAAAACCGAGTTGGAGCAAGTACCTCCCCATATATACATAAGGAGTGTACTTTGCAACTGGAACGAAACTTTGTGTTCCAAAAAGCTATTTGAAGGAAGGCTTTCACACACACATATCTCTCAGAACTGAGCATGTGGAGAGACCTTCGTTCATCCAGAACAAAGGGAAGTTGTTGCAGGAGAATCTTTTACTGTTTTTTCTCAGTCTGTTTCCTAGTGCCGGTTTCAAGTTCCTGCAGTTTTCACTATAAAAATGTGTTGGAGCATGCACATACCCATATAAAAGTATGGAGTGTAGCTGGCAACTGAAAAGAAACTTTGTGTTCCCAACAATCTTGGTGTAGGACGGCTTTCACACACACATATCTGTCAGAACTTGGCATGTGGAGAGACGTTCGTTCATCTAGCACAAAGGGAAAGTGTTACAGCAGAAACATTTACTCTGGTTTTTCAGTCTGTTTCCTAGTGCCGGTTTTAAGTTCCTGCAGATTTCACTGTAAAACCGAGTTCGTGCAAGTACCTCCCCTTATATATGTATGGAGTGTAGTTTGCAACTGGAAAGATACTTTGTGTTCCCAACAAGCTATTTGTAGGACCGCTTTCACACACACTTATCTCTCAGAACTGAGCATGTGGGGAGACTTTCTTTCATCTAGCAAAAATGGAACAGTTTGCAGGAAAAACATTTACTCTTGTTACTCATATTATTTCCTTGTGCTGGTTTCAAGATCCTGCTTTTTTAACTGTAAAACCTTGTTAGGGTAAGTAACTCCCCATATATATTTATGAAGTTTAGTTTGCAACTGAAATGAAACCTTGTGTTCCCAACAGGCTTGGTGAAGGACGGCTTTCACACACACTTATTTCTCAGTACTGAGCATGTGGAGAGACTTTCTTTCATCTAGCACAAAGGGAAAGGGTTTCATGAAAAAATTTTACTCTGTTTTCTCAGTATGTTTCCTAGTGCGGGTATGAAGTTCCTTCAGTTTTCACTGTAAAAACGAGTTGGAGCAATTACCTCCCCATATATATGTATGGATTGCATTTTCCAACTGATAAGAAACTTTGTTATTCCAACAAGCGTGGTGAAGTACGGCTTTCACACACACTTATCTCTCAGAACTGAGCATGTGGACTTTCGTTCATGTAGCACAAAAGATCGTGTTGCAGGAGAAGCTTTTACTATCGTTTCTCAGTCTGTTTCCAAGTTCCGGTTAGATGTTCCTGCATTTTTCACAGTAAAAATGTGTTGGAGCAAATACATACCCATATATATATATGGAGTGTTGTTTGCAACTGAAAAGAAACTTTGTGTTCCCAAAATGCTAGTTGAAGGAAGGCTTTCACACACATATATCTCTCAGAACTGAGCATGTGGAGAGACGTTCCTTCAACTAGCACAAAGGGAACAGATTGCAGGAGAAATTTTTACTCTGGTTTCTGAGTCTTTTTTCTAGTACCAGTTGTAAGTTTCTGAAGTTTTCACTGCAAAACCGAGTTGGAACAATTACCTCCACATATATTTTTATGAAATGAAGTTTGCAAATTATAAGAAGCTATATGTTCCCAAAAAGCTAGGTGAAGGAAGGCTTTCACACACACTTATCTCTCAGAACTGAGCATGTGGAGAGACATTCGTTCATCTAGCACAATGGGAACGGGTTGCAGGAGAAACTTTTACTCTGGTTTCTCAGTCTGTTTCCTAGTGCAGTTTTGAAGGTCCTTCTGTTTTCACTGTAAAATCTAGTTGGAGCAAGTACCACCCCATATATATTTACGGAGTGTAGTTTGCAACTGAATAGAAACTATGTGTTCCAAAAAAGCTAGTTGAAGGACGACATTCACACACACATATCTCTCAGAAATGAGCATGTGAATAGACGTTCCTTCATCTAGCACAAAGGGAAAGTTTTGCAGGGAAACTATTACTCTGGTTTCTCAGTCTGTTTCTTAGTGCCGGTTTGATGTTCCTGCATTTTTCACTGTAATAACGAGTTGGAGAATGTACCTCCCCATATATATGTATGGAGTGTAGTTGGCAACTGAAAAGAAACTTTGTGTTCCCAAAAATCTTGGTGAAGGAAGGCTTTCACACTCACTTATCCCTCAGAACTGAGCATGTGGGGAGACTTACTTTCATCTAGCACAAAGGGATCGAGTGGCAGGAGAAACTTTTACTCTGGTTTCTCAGTCTGTTTCCTAGTGCGGGTTTGAAGTTCCTGCTATTTTCACTGTATAAAAAAGTTGGAGCAAGTACATCCACATATATAGATAAGGAGTGTACTTTGCAAATGTAAAGAAATTTTGTGTTCCCAATAGCTAGTTGAAGGACGGAATTAACAAACATTTATTTTTCAGAAGTGAGCATGTGAAGAGATGTTCCTTCATTTATCACAAAGGATTGGTTTGCAGGAGAAATTTTACTCTGGTTTCTCAGTCTTTTTCCTAGTGACGGTTTGATGTTCCTGAAGTATTCACTGTAAAAAAGTGTTGGAGTAAGTACTTCCCCTTATATATGTATGGATTGTAGTTTGCAACTGGAAAGAAACTTTGTGTTCCCAAAAAGCTAGCTGAAGGAAGGCTTTCACACATACATATCTATCCAAAGTGAGCATGTGGAGAGAAGTTCGTTCATCTACCACAAAGGGAAATTGTTGCAGGAGAAACTTTTTCTCTGAATTCTCAGTTTGTTTCCTAGTGCCGGTTTGAAGTTCCTGCAGTTTTCACTGTAAAATTTTGTTGTGGTAAGTAACACCCCATATATATGTATGGAGTTTTGTTTGCAACTGAAATGAAATTTTGTGTTCCCATCCTGCTAGGTGAAGGACGGTTTTCACACACACATATCTCTCAGTACTGAGCATGTGGAGAAAATTTCTTTCATCTAGCACAAAGTAAAGGGTTTCATGAAAAAATTTTACTCTGGTTTCCCAGTCTTTTTCCTAGTGCCGGTTTAAAGTTCCTGCACTTTTCACTGTAAAAACGAGTTGGAGCAATTTCCTCCACATATATATATTTATGGATTGCAGTTTCCAACTGAAAAGAAATTTTGTGTTCCCAACAAGCGAGGTGAAGTACGGCATTCACACACACTTATCTCTCAGAACTGAGCATGTGGAGAGACATTCGTTCATCTAACACAAAAGATCGTGGTGCAGGAGAAGCTTTTACTCTGGCCCTTCAGTGTGTTTCCTAGTGCCGGTATAACTTCCTGCAGTTTTAACTGTAAAAGTGAGTTAGAGCATATACTTCCCCATATAAATATATGGAGTGCAGTTTGCAACTGGAAAGAATATTTGTGTTCCTAACAAGCTAGGTGAATGTCGGCTTTCACACACATTTATCTCTCAGAAATATGCATGTGGAGAGACTTTCGTTCATCTAGCAAAAAGGTTATGGGTTGCTGGAAAATATTTTACTCTGTTTTATCAGTCTCTTTCCAAGTTCCAGTTTCAAGTTCCTGCATTTTTCACTGAAAAATGTGTTGGAGCATGTACATACCCATAAATAAGTATGGAGTTTAGTTTGCAACTAAAAAGAAACTTTGTGTTCCCAATAAGAATGTTGAAGTACGGCTTTCACACACATTTATCTCTCAGAACTGAGCATGTGGGGAGACTTTCTTTCATCTAGCACAAAAGATAGGTGTGCAGGAGCAACTTATACACTGTTTTTTAAGCCTGTTTCCTAGTGCCGGTTTGAAGTTCCTGCAGTTTTCACTGTAAAATCTTATTGGAACAAGTACCACCCCATATATATGTACGAAGTGTAGTTTGCAACTTAGAAGAATCTATGTTTTCCCAACAAGTTAGGTGAAGGAAGGCTTTCACACACACTTGTCTCTCAGAAATGAGCATGTAGAGTGACGTTCGTTCATCTAGCACAAAGTGATCGTGTGGCAGTAGAAACATTTACTCTGGTTTCTCAGTCTGTTTCCTAGTGCCGGTTTGAAGTTCCTGCAGTTATCACTGTAAAAACGAGTTGGAGCATGTACCTACCCATATATAGATAAGGAGTGTACTTTGAAAGTGGAACGAAATTTTGTGTTCCCAAAAGCTAGGTGAAGGACGGCTTTCACACAATTATTTCTCAGAACTGAGCATGTGAAGAGACGTTCCTTCATTTATCACAAAGGGAATGTTTTGCAGGAGAAGTTTTACTCTGCTTTCTCAGTATGTTTCCTAGTGCCGCGTAGAAATTCCTGCTCTTTTCAATGTAAAAAAGGTTTGGAGCAAGTACCTCCCCATATATATGTATGGAGTGAAGTTTACAACTGGAAAGATACTTTGTGTTCCCAACAAGCTATGTGAAGGACGGCTTTCACACACACATATCTCTCAGAACTGAGCATGTGAAGAGACATACCTTCATTTAGCACAAAGGGAAAGTCTTGCAGGAGAAATTTTACTCTGGTTTCTGCGTCTTTTTCCTAGAGCCGGTTGGAAGATCTTCCAGTATTCACTGTAAAACCGAGTTGGAGCAAATACCTACCCATATATATGTATGGAGTGAAATTTGCAACTGAAAAGAAACTTTGTGTTCCAAAAAAGCTAGGTGAAGGAAGGCTTTCACACACACATATCTCTCAGAACTGAGCATGTGGAGAGACGTTCGTTCATCTAGCACAAAGGGAAAGGTTTGCAGGGAAACATTTACTCTGGGTTCTCAGTCTTTTTCCTAGTGTCGGTTTGAAGTTCCTGCAGTTTTCGCTGTAAAACCGAGTTGGAGCAAGTACCTCCCCTTATATATGTATGCAGGGTAGTTTGCAAATTGAAAGCAAGTTTGTGTTGCCAACAAGCTATGTGAAGGACGGCTTTCAATCACAATTATCCCTCAGAACTGAGCATGTGAATAGATGATACTTCATGTAGCACTAAGGAATGTTTTGCAGGAGAAATTTTACTCTGGTTTCTCAGTTTGTTTCCTTGTGACGATGGAAGTTAATGCAGATTTCACTGTAAAAACCTGTTGGAAAAACTACCTCCCAATATATATTTACGGAGTGTCGTTTGCAACTAAAAAGAAACTTTCTGTTCCCTACAAGCTAGGTGAAGGACGGCTTTGACACACACTTATCTCTCAGAAATGAGCATGTGGAGAGACGTTCGTTCAAGCAGCACAAAGGTAAAGGTTTGCAGGAAAAACTTTTTCTCTGGTTAATCATTATGTTTCCTAGTGCCGGTTACAAGATCCTGCAGTTTTCAGTGTAAAAAATTGTTGGAGTAAGTAACTCCCCATATATATGTATGCAGTGTAGTTTGCAACTGGAATGAAACTTTGTGTTCCCAACAAGCTATGTGTAGGACCGCTTTCACCCACACTTATCTCTCATAAGTGAGCATGTGGAGAGACGTTCCTTAAACTAACACAAAGGGAACGGATAGCAGGAGAAAGTTTTACACTGGATTCTGAGTCTTTTTCCTAGTGCCGGTTGGAAGTTCCTGCAATTTTCACTGTAAAACCGAGTTGGTCCAGTACATACCCATATATATGTTTGGAGAGTAATTTGCAACTGAAAAGAAACTTTGTGTTCCAAAAAAGCTAGGTGAATGAAGGCTTTCACACATACATATCTCTCAGAACTGAGCATGTGGAGAGACGTTCGTTCAGCTAACACAAAGGGGAAGGTTTGCAGGGAAAATATTACTCTGGTTTCTCAGTCTGTTTCCTAGTGCCGGTTTGAACTTCCTGCAGTTTTCACTGTAATACCGTGTTGGAACAAGTACCTCCCCATATATATGTATGGAGCGTAGTTGGCAACTGAAAAGAAACTTTGTTTTCCCAACAAGCTAGGTGAAGGACGGCTTTCACACACACATAACTCTCAGAACTGAGCATGTGGGGAGTCTTCCTTTCATCTAGCACAAAAGATCGTGTTTCAGGAGAAACTTTACTCTGGTTTCTCAGTGTTTTTCCTAGTGCCGGTTTGAATTACCTGCAGTTTTCACTGTAAAATCTAGTTGGAGCAAGAACCTCCCCATATATATGCAAGGAGTGTAGTATGCAACTGAGAAGAAATTTTGTTTTCCCAACAACATAGGTGAAGGACGGCTTTCAAACACACTTATCTCTCAGAACTGAGCATTTTGAGAGACGTTCGTTCATCTAGCACAAATGGAACTGTTTACAGGAGAAAAATTTACTCTGGTTTCTAAGTCTGTTTCCTAGTGCCGGTTTGAAGTTCCTGCATTTTTCACTGTAAAAACGCGTTGGAGCAAGTATATCCCTATATATAGATAAGGAGTGTACTTTGCAACTGGAACGAAATTTTTAGTTCCCAAAAGCTAGTTGGAGGTAGGCTTTCACACACATTTATCTCCCAGAACTGAACATGTGGAGAAACGTTCGTTCATCTAGCACAAAGGGAACAGGTTTCAGGAAAAAATTTTACTCTGGTTACTCAGTCTTTTTCCTACAGCCTGTTTGAATTTCCTGCAGTTTTCACTGTAAAATCGAGTTTTAGCAAGTACCTCCCCATATATATGTTTGGAGTGTAGTTTGCAAATGAAAAGAGTCTTTGTTTTCCCAACAAGCTAGGTGAAGTACGGCTTTCACACACACTTATCTGATAGAACTGAGTATGTGGATAGACTATGGTTCATCTAGCACAAAATATCGTGTTGCAAGATAAACTTTCACTCTGGTTTCTCAGTCTGTTTCCTAGTGCCGGTTTGAGGTTCCTAAAGTTTTCACTGTAAACCCGAGTTGGAACAAGTACATCCCCATATATATATATGGAGTGTAGTTTGCAACTGAAATAATCTTTGTGTTCCCAACAAGCTAGGTGAAGGATGGCTTTCACACACACATATCTCGCAGAACTGAGCATGTGGAGAAATGTTCGTTCAACTAGAACAAAGGAACGGTTTGCAGGAGAAACTTATACACTGGTTTCTCAGACTTTTTCCTAGTGCCGGTTTGATGTTACTGCAGTTTTCACTGTAAAACCGAGTTGGAGGAAGTACCTCCCCATATATATGTTTGGAGTGCAGTTTGCAATTGGAAAGAAACTTTGTGTTCCCCTACAAGCGATGTGAAGTACTGCTTTCACACACACAATTCTCTAGGAACTGGGCATGTGGGGATAAGTTCCTTCAACTAGCACAAAGGGAAAGATTTGCAGAAAAAACTTTTACTCTTGTTTCTCAGTCTGTTTCCTGGTGCCGGTTTGAAGTTCCTGCACTTTTCACTGTAAAACCGAGTTTGAGTATGTAAATCCCCTTATATATGTATGGAGTGTAGTTTGCAAATGAAAAGAATCTATGTGTTCCCAAAAAGCAAGTTGAAGTACGGCTTTCACACACGCTTAACTTTCAGAAATGAGCATGTGGAGAGACGTTCGTTCATCTAGCACAAAGTGAACGGGTTTCAGGAGGAACTTTTACCCTGGTTTCTCAGTCTCTTTCCTAGTGCCTGTTCGAAGTTCCTGCAGTTTTCACTGTAAAACAGTGTTGTAGCAAGTACATCCCCTTATATATGTATGGAGTGTAGTTTGCAACTGGAAAGAAACTTTGTGTTCCCAACAAGCTAGGTGAAGGATGGATTTCACACACACTTATCTCTCAGATCTGAACATGTGGAGAGATGTTCTTTCATCTGAAACAAATGGAACTGGATCCTTGAGGAACTTTTTCTCTGGTTTCTCAGAAAGTTTCCTAGTGCCGGTTTGAAGGTCCTGCAATTTTCACTGTAAAATCGAGTTGGAACTAGTACCTACCCATATATATGTATGGAGAGTAGTTTGCAACTGGAAAGAAACTTTGTGTTCCCAACAAGCCAGTTGAAGGACTGCTTTCACACACACTTAGCTCTCAGAACTGAGCATGTGGGGAGTCTTTCTTTCATCTAGCACAAAATATCGGTGTGCAGAAGCAACTTATACACTGATTTCTAAGTCTGTTTCCTAGTGCCGGTTTGAAGTTCCTGCAGTTTTCACTGTAAAATCTTATTGGAACAAGTACCTCCCCATATATATGTACGAAGGGTAGTTTGCAACTTAGAAGAATCTTTGTGTTCCCAACAAGCTAGTTGAAGGAAGGCTTTCACACACACTTGTCTCTCAGAAATGATCATGTAGAGTGACGTTCGTTCATCTAGCACAAAGTGATCGGGTGGCAGTAGAAACTTTTACTATTGTTTCTCAGTCTGTTTCCTAGTGGGGGTTTGAAGTTCCTGCAGTTATCACTGTAAAAATGAGTTGGAGCTTGTACCTACCCATATATAGATAAGGAGTGTACTTTGAAACTGGAACGAAATTTTGTGTTCCCAAAAGCTAGGTGAAGGACGGCTTTCACACACACATATTTCTCAGAACTGAGCATGTGGAGAGACATTCGTTCATCTAACACAAAAGATCGTGGTGCAGGAGAAGCTTTTACTCAGGCTCCTCAGTCTGTTTCCTAGTGCCGGTATAAAGTTCCTGCATTTTTAACTGTAAAAGTTAGTTAGAGCATATACCTCCCCATATAAATGTATGGAGTGCAGTTTGCAACTGGAAAGAATCTTTGTGTTCCCAACAAGCAAGGTGATTGTCGGCTTTCACACACATTTATCCCTCAGAACTGAGCATGTGAAAAGACGTACCTTCATTTAGCACAAAGGGAATGTCTTGCAGGGGAAATTTTACTCTGGTTTCTGAGTCTTTTTCCTAGAGCCGGTTGGACTGATCTTGCACTATTCACTGTAAAACCGAGTTGGAGCAAATACCTACCCATATATATGTATGGAGTGTAATATGCAACTGAAAGAAACTTTGTGTTCCAACAAAGCTAGGTGAAGGACGGCTTTCACAAACAATTATCTCTCCGAAATGAGCATGTGGAAAGATTTTCGTTCATCTAGCACAAAAGAAGTGTTGCAAGAGAAATTTTTACTCTGGTTTCTCAGTCTGTTTTCTAGTGCCCGTTTGAAGTTCCTGCAATTTTCACTGTAAAAACGCGTTGGAGCAAGTACATCCCCATATATAGATAAGGAGTGTACTTTGCAACTGGAACGAAATTTTCTGTTCCCAAAAGCTAGTTGGAGGATGGCGTTCACACACATTTATCTCCCAGAACAGAACATGTGGAGAAACGTTCGTTCATCTAGCAGAAAGGGAACAGTTTTCAGGAAAAAATTTTACTCTGCTTTCTCAGTCTGTTTCCTAGTGACGGTTTGAAGGTCCTGCAGTTTTCACTGTAAAATCTAGTTGGAGCAAGTACCACCCCATATATATTTATGGAATGTAGTTTGCAACTGAAAAGAAACTTTGTGTTCCAAAAAAGCTAGGTGAAGGACGGCTTTCACACACACTTATCTCTCAGAATTGAGCATGTGAATAGACTTTCCTTCATCTAGCACAAAGGGAAAGTTTTGCAGGGAAACTATTACTCTGGTTTCCCAGTCTGTTTCCTAGTGCCGGTTTGAAGTTCCTGCATTTTTCACTGTAATAACGAGTTGGAGAAAGTACCTCCCCATATATATGTATGGTGTGTAGTTGGCAACTGAAAAGAAACTTTGTGTTCCCAACAATCTTTGTGTAGGACGGCTTTCACACACACTTATCTCTCAGAACTGAGCATGTGGGGAGACTTACTTTCATCTAGCACAAAGGGTTCGAGTGGCAGGAGAAACTTTTACTCTTGTTTCTCATTCTGTTTCCTAGTGCCGGTTTGAAGTTCCTGCAATTTTCACTGTATAAAAGAGTTGGAGCATGTATATCCACATATATAGATAAGGTGTGTACTTTGCAACTTGAAAGAAATTTTGTGTTCCCAAAAGCTAGTTGAAGGAGGGAATAAACACACATTTATCTTTCAGAACTGAGCATGTGAAGAAATGTTCCTTCATTTATCACAAAGGATTGGTTTGCAGGAAAAATTTTACTCTGGTTTCTCAGTCTTTTTCCTTGTGCCGGTTTGAAGTTCCTGCATTTCTCACTGTAATACCTTGTTGGAGCAAGTACCTCCCCATATATATGTATGCAGGGTAGTGAGCAACTGAGAAGAAATTTTCTGTTCCCAACAAGATAGGTGAAGGACGGCTTTCACAAAAACTTATCTCTCCGAACTGAGCATGTGGAAACATGTTAGTTCTTCTAGCACAAAATATGTGTATCAAGAGAAATATTTACTCTGGTTTCTCAGTCTGTTTTCTAGTGCCGGTTTGAAGTTTCTGCAATTTTCACTGTAAAAACGAGTTGGAGCAAGTATAACCCCATATATAGATAAGGAGTGTACTTTGCAACTGGAACTAAATTTTGTGTTCCGAAAAGCTAGTTGGAGGATGGCTTTCACACACATTAATCTCCCAGAACTGAACATGTGGAGAAACGTTTGTTCATCTAGGACAAAAGGAACAGATTTCAGTAAGAAATTTTACTCTGGTTACTCTGTCTGTTTCCTACTGCCTGTTTGAATTTCCTGCAGTTTTCACTGTAAAATCGAGTTTTAGCAAGTACCTCCCCATATATATATATGGAGTGTAGTCTGCAACTGAAATAATCTTTGTGTTCTCAACAAGCTAGGTGAAAGATGGCTTTCACACACACATATCTCGCAGAACTGAGCATGTGGAAAAGTGTTCGTTCAACGAGAACAAAGGAACGGTTTGCAGGAGAAACTTTTACACTGGTTTCTCAGACTTTTTCCTAGTACCGGTTTGATGTTACTGCAGTTTCCACTATAAAACAGAGTTGGAGCAAGTACCTCCCCATATTTATATTTGGAGTGCAGTTTGCAACTGGAAAGAAACTTTGTATTCCCAACAAGCCAGGTGAAGAACTGGTTTCACACACACATAACTCTAGGAACTGGGCATGTGGGGATACGTTCCTTCAACTAGCACAAAGGGAAAGATTTGCAGAAAAATTTTTACTCTTGTTTCTCAGTCTGTTTCCTAGTGCCGGTTTGAAGTTCCTGCAGTTTTCACTGTAAAAACGAGTTTGAGTAAGTAAATCCCCTTATATATGTATGGAGTGTAGTTTGCAAATGAAAAGAATCTATGTGTTCCCAAAAAGCTAGGTGAAGTACGGCTTTCACACATGCTTAACTTTCAGAAATGAGCATGTGGAGAGACGTTCGTTCATCTAGCACAAAGTGAACGGGTTTCAGGAGGAACTTTTACCCTGGTTTCTCAGTCTCTTTCCTAGTGCCTGTTTCAACTTCCTGCAGTTTTCACTGTAAAATAGTGTTGTAGCAAGTACATCCCCATATATATGTATGGAGTGTAGTTTGCAACTGAAAAGAAACTTTGTGATCCCAACTAGCGTTGTGAAGGACGGCTTTCACACACAGTTATCTCTCAGAACTGAGCATGTGGAGAGACTTTCGTTCATGTAGCACCAAATATCGTGTTGCAAGAGAAATTTTTCTCTGGATTCTCAGTCTGTTTCCTAGTGCCGGTTTGAAGGTCCTGCAGTTTTCTATGTAAAACCGAGTTGGAGCAAGTATCTCCCCATATATATGTATGAACTGTAGTTTGCAACTGGAAAGAAAATTTGTGTTCCCAACAAGCTAGGTGAAGGACGGCTTTCACACACAATTATCTCTCAGATCTGAGCATGTGGAGAGATGTTCTTTCATCTAAAACAAATGGAACTGGATCCTTGAGAAACTTTTTCTCTGGTTTCTCAGAAAGTTTCCTAGTGCCGGTTTGAAGTTCCTGCAGTTTTCACTCTAAAACCGAGTTGGAGCAAGTACCTCCCCATATACATAAGGAGTGTACTTTGCAACTGGAACGAAACTTTGTGTTCCAAAAAGCTATTTGAAGGAAGGCTTTCACACACACATATCTCTCAGAACTGAGCATGTGGAGAGACCTTCGTTCATCCAGAACAAAGGGAAGTTGTTGCAGGAGAATCTTTTACTGTTTTTTCTCAGTCTGTTTCCTAGTGCCGGTTTCAAGTTCCTGCAGTTTTCACTATAAAAATGTGTTGGAGCATGCACATACCCATATAAAAGTATGGAGTGTAGCTGGCAACTGAAAAGAAACTTTGTGTTCCCAACAATCTTGGTGTAGGACGGCTTTCACACACACATATCTGTCAGAACTTGGCATGTGGAGAGACGTTCGTTCATCTAGCACAAAGGGAAAGTGTTACAGCAGAAACATTTACTCTGGTTTTTCAGTCTGTTTCCTAGTGCCGGTTTTAAGTTCCTGCAGATTTCACTGTAAAACCGAGTTCGTGCAAGTACCTCCCCTTATATATGTATGGAGTGTAGTTTGCAACTGGAAAGATACTTTGTGTTCCCAACAAGCTATTTGTAGGACCGCTTTCACACACACTTATCTCTCAGAACTGAGCATGTGGGGAGACTTTCTTTCATCTAGCAAAAATGGAACAGTTTGCAGGAAAAACATTTACTCTTGTTACTCATATTATTTCCTTGTGCTGGTTTCAAGATCCTGCTTTTTTAACTGTAAAACCTTGTTAGGGTAAGTAACTCCCCATATATATTTATGAAGTTTAGTTTGCAACTGAAATGAAACCTTGTGTTCCCAACAGGCTTGGTGAAGGACGGCTTTCACACACACTTATTTCTCAGTACTGAGCATGTGGAGAGACTTTCTTTCATCTAGCACAAAGGGAAAGGGTTTCATGAAAAAATTTTACTCTGTTTTCTCAGTATGTTTCCTAGTGCGGGTATGAAGTTCCTTCAGTTTTCACTGTAAAAACGAGTTGGAGCAATTACCTCCCCATATATATGTATGGATTGCATTTTCCAACTGATAAGAAACTTTGTTATTCCAACAAGCGTGGTGAAGTACGGCTTTCACACACACTTATCTCTCAGAACTGAGCATGTGGACTTTCGTTCATGTAGCACAAAAGATCGTGTTGCAGGAGAAGCTTTTACTATCGTTTCTCAGTCTGTTTCCAAGTTCCGGTTAGATGTTCCTGCATTTTTCACAGTAAAAATGTGTTGGAGCAAATACATACCCATATATATATATGGAGTGTTGTTTGCAACTGAAAAGAAACTTTGTGTTCCCAAAATGCTAGTTGAAGGAAGGCTTTCACACACATATATCTCTCAGAACTGAGCATGTGGAGAGACGTTCCTTCAACTAGCACAAAGGGAACAGATTGCAGGAGAAATTTTTACTCTGGTTTCTGAGTCTTTTTTCTAGTACCAGTTGTAAGTTTCTGAAGTTTTCACTGCAAAACCGAGTTGGAACAATTACCTCCACATATATTTTTATGAAATGAAGTTTGCAAATTATAAGAAGCTATATGTTCCCAAAAAGCTAGGTGAAGGAAGGCTTTCACACACACTTATCTCTCAGAACTGAGCATGTGGAGAGACATTCGTTCATCTAGCACAATGGGAACGGGTTGCAGGAGAAACTTTTACTCTGGTTTCTCAGTCTGTTTCCTAGTGCAGTTTTGAAGGTCCTTCTGTTTTCACTGTAAAATCTAGTTGGAGCAAGTACCACCCCATATATATTTACGGAGTGTAGTTTGCAACTGAATAGAAACTATGTGTTCCAAAAAAGCTAGTTGAAGGACGACATTCACACACACATATCTCTCAGAAATGAGCATGTGAATAGACGTTCCTTCATCTAGCACAAAGGGAAAGTTTTGCAGGGAAACTATTACTCTGGTTTCTCAGTCTGTTTCTTAGTGCCGGTTTGATGTTCCTGCATTTTTCACTGTAATAACGAGTTGGAGAATGTACCTCCCCATATATATGTATGGAGTGTAGTTGGCAACTGAAAAGAAACTTTGTGTTCCCAACAATCTTTGTGTAGGAAGGCTTTCACACTCACTTATCCCTCAGAACTGAACATGTGGGGAGACTTACTTTCATCTAGCACAAAGGGATCGAGTGGCAGGAGAAACTTTTACTCTGGTTTCTCATTCTGTTTCCTAGTGCGGGTTTGAAGTTCCTGCTATTTTCACTGTATAAAAGAGTTGGAGCATGTATATCCACATATATAGATAAGGTGTGTACTTTGCAACTTGAAAGAAATTTTGTGTTCCCAAAAGCTAGTTGAAGGACGGAATAAACACACATTTATCTTTCAGAACTGAGCATGTGAAGAAATGTTCCTTCATTTATCACAAAGGATTGGTTTGCAGGAAAAATTTTACTCTGGTTTCTCAGTCTTTTTCCTTGTGCCGGTTTGAAGTTCCTGCATTTCTCACTGTAATACCTTGTTGGAGCAAGTACCTCCCCATATATATGTATGCAGGGTAGTGAGCAACTGAGAAGAAATTTTCTGTTCCCAACAAGATAGGTGAAGGACGGCTTTCACAAAAACTTATCTCTCCGAACTGAGCATGTGGAAACATGTTAGTTCTTCTAGCACAAAATATGTGTATCAAGAGAAATATTTACTCTGGTTTCTCAGTCTGTTTTCTAGTGCCGGTTTGAAGTTTCTGCAATTTTCACTGTAAAAACGAGTTGGAGCAAGTATAACCCCATATATAGATAAGGAGTGTACTTTGCAACTGGAACTAAATTTTGTGTTCCGAAAAGCTAGTTGGAGGATGGCTTTCACACACATTAATCTCCCAGAACTGAACATGTGGAGAAACGTTTGTTCATCTAGGACAAAAGGAACAGATTTCAGTAAGAAATTTTACTCTGGTTACTCTGTCTGTTTCCTACTGCCTGTTTGAATTTCCTGCAGTTTTCACTGTAAAATCGAGTTTTAGCAAGTACCTCCCCATATATATATATGGAGTGTAGTTTGCAACTGAAATAATCTTTGTGTTCTCAACAAGCTAGGTGAAAGATGGCTTTCACACACACATATCTCGCAGAACTGAGCATGTGGAAAAGTGTTCGTTCAACGAGAACAAAGGAACGGTTTGCAGGAGAAACTTTTACACTGGCTTCTCAGACTTTTTCCTAGTACCGGTTTGATGTTACTGCAGTTTCCACTATAAAACAGAGTTGGAGCAAGTACCTCCCCATATTTATATTTGGAGTGCAGTTTGCAACTGGAAAGAAACTTTGTATTCCCAACAAGCCAGGTGAAGAACTGCTTTCACACACACATAACTCTAGGAACTGGGCATGTGGGGATACGTTCCTTCAACTAGCACAAAGGGAAAGATTTGCAGAAAAATTTTTACTCTTGTTTCTCAGTCTGTTTCCTAGTGCCGGTTTGAAGTTCCTGCAGTTTTCACAGTAAAAACGAGTTTGAGTAAGTAAATCCCCTTATATATGTATGGAGTGTAGTTTGCAAATGAAAAGAATCTATGTGTTCCCAAAAAGCTAGGTGAAGTACGGCTTTCACACATGCTTAACTTTCAGAAATGAGCATGTGGAGAGACGTTCGTTCATCTAGCACAAAGTGAACGGGTTTCAGGAGGAACTTTTACCCTGGTTTCTCAGTCTCTTTCCTAGTGCCTGTTTCAACTTCCTGCAGTTTTCACTGTAAAATAGTGTTGTAGCAAGTACATCCCCATATATATGTATGGAGTGTAGTTTACAACTGAAAAGAAACTTTGTGATCCCAACTAGCGTTGTGAAGGACGGCTTTCACACACAGTTATCTCTCAGAACTGAGCATGTGGAGAGACTTTCGTTCATGTAGCACCAAATATCGTGTTGCAAGAGAAATTTTTCTCTGGATTCTCAGTCTGTTTCCTAGTGCCGGTTTGAAGGTCCTGCAGTTTTCTATGTAAAACCGAGTTGGAGCAAGTATCTCCCCATATATATGTATGAACTGTAGTTTGCAACTGGAAAGAAAATTTGTGTTCCCAACAAGCTAGGTGAAGGACGGCTTTCACACACAATTATCTCTCAGATCTGAGCATGTGGAGAGATGTTCTTTCATCTAAAACAAATGGAACTGGATCCTTGAGAAACTTTTTCTCTGGTTTCTCAGAAAGTTTCCTAGTGCCGGTTTGAAGTTCCTGCAGTTTTCACTCTAAAACCGAGTTGGAGCAAGTACCTCCCCATATATACATAAGGAGTGTACTTTGCAACTGGAACGAAACTTTGTGTTCCAAAAAGCTATTTGAAGGAAGGCTTTCACACACACATATCTCTCAGAACTGAGCATGTGGAGAGACCTTCGTTCATCCAGAACAAAGGGAAGTTGTTGCAGGAGAATCTTTTACTGTTTTTTCTCAGTCTGTTTCCTAGTGCCGGTTTCAAGTTCCTGCAGTTTTCACTATAAAAATGTGTTGGAGCATGCACATACCCATATAAAAGTATGGAGTGTAGCTGGCAACTGAAAAGAAACTTTGTGTTCCCAACAATCTTGGTGTAGGACGGCTTTCACACACACATATCTGTCAGAACTTGGCATGTGGAGAGACGTTCGTTCATCTAGCACAAAGGGAAAGTGTTACAGCAGAAACATTTACTCTGGTTTTTCAGTCTGTTTCCTAGTGCCGGTTTTAAGTTCCTGCAGATTTCACTGTAAAACCGAGTTCGTGCAAGTACCTCCCCTTATATATGTATGGAGTGTAGTTTGCAACTGGAAAGATACTTTGTGTTCCCAACAAGCTATTTGTAGGACCGCTTTCACACACACTTATCTCTCAGAACTGAGCATGTGGGGAGACTTTCTTTCATCTAGCAAAAATGGAACAGTTTGCAGGAAAAACATTTACTCTTGTTACTCATATTATTTCCTTGTGCTGGTTTCAAGATCCTGCTTTTTTAACTGTAAAACCTTGTTAGGGTAAGTAACTCCCCATATATATTTATGAAGTTTAGTTTGCAACTGAAATGAAACCTTGTGTTCCCAACAGGCTTGGTGAAGGACGGCTTTCACACACACTTATTTCTCAGTACTGAGCATGTGGAGAGACTTTCTTTCATCTAGCACAAAGGGAAAGGGTTTCATGAAAAAATTTTACTCTGTTTTCTCAGTATGTTTCCTAGTGCGGGTATGAAGTTCCTTCAGTTTTCACTGTAAAAACGAGTTGGAGCAATTACCTCCCCATATATATGTATGGATTGCATTTTCCAACTGATAAGAAACTTTGTTATTCCAACAAGCGTGGTGAAGTACGGCTTTCACACACACTTATCTCTCAGAACTGAGCATGTGGACTTTCGTTCATGTAGCACAAAAGATCGTGTTGCAGGAGAAGCTTTTACTATCGTTTCTCAGTCTGTTTCCAAGTTCCGGTTAGATGTTCCTGCATTTTTCACAGTAAAAATGTGTTGGAGCAAATACATACCCATATATATATATGGAGTGTTGTTTGCAACTGAAAAGAAACTTTGTGTTCCCAAAATGCTAGTTGAAGGAAGGCTTTCACACACATATATCTCTCAGAACTGAGCATGTGGAGAGACGTTCCTTCAACTAGCACAAAGGGAACAGATTGCAGGAGAAATTTTTACTCTGGTTTCTGAGTCTTTTTTCTAGTACCAGTTGTAAGTTTCTGAAGTTTTCACTGCAAAACCGAGTTGGAACAATTACCTCCACATATATTTTTATGAAATGAAGTTTGCAAATTATAAGAAGCTATATGTTCCCAAAAAGCTAGGTGAAGGAAGGCTTTCACACACACTTATCTCTCAGAACTGAGCATGTGGAGAGACATTCGTTCATCTAGCACAATGGGAACGGGTTGCAGGAGAAACTTTTACTCTGGTTTCTCAGTCTGTTTCCTAGTGCAGTTTTGAAGGTCCTTCTGTTTTCACTGTAAAATCTAGTTGGAGCAAGTACCACCCCATATATATTTACGGAGTGTAGTTTGCAACTGAATAGAAACTATGTGTTCCAAAAAAGCTAGTTGAAGGACGACATTCACACACACATATCTCTCAGAAATGAGCATGTGAATA
This sequence comes from Camelus ferus, assembly GCF_009834535.1. Classification (NCBI taxonomy): domain Eukaryota; kingdom Metazoa; phylum Chordata; class Mammalia; order Artiodactyla; family Camelidae; genus Camelus; species Camelus ferus. The sequence goes on along the minus strand of NC_045711.1, from coordinate 57,403,334 downwards.
GACGTTCCTTCATCTAGCACAAAGGGAAAGTTTTGCAGGGAAACTATTACTCTGGTTTCTCAGTCTGTTTCTTAGTGCCGGTTTGATGTTCCTGCATTTTTCACTGTAATAACGAGTTGGAGAATGTACCTCCCCATATATATGTATGGAGTGTAGTTGGCAACTGAAAAGAAACTTTGTGTTCCCAAAAATCTTGGTGAAGGAAGGCTTTCACACTCACTTATCCCTCAGAACTGAGCATGTGGGGAGACTTACTTTCATCTAGCACAAAGGGATCGAGTGGCAGGAGAAACTTTTACTCTGGTTTCTCAGTCTGTTTCCTAGTGCGGGTTTGAAGTTCCTGCTATTTTCACTGTATAAAAAAGTTGGAGCAAGTACATCCACATATATAGATAAGGAGTGTACTTTGCAAATGTAAAGAAATTTTGTGTTCCCAATAGCTAGTTGAAGGACGGAATTAACAAACATTTATTTTTCAGAAGTGAGCATGTGAAGAGATGTTCCTTCATTTATCACAAAGGATTGGTTTGCAGGAGAAATTTTACTCTGGTTTCTCAGTCTTTTTCCTAGTGACGGTTTGATGTTCCTGAAATATTCACTGTAAAAAAGTGTTGGAGTAAGTACTTCCCCATATATATGTATGGATTGTAGTTTGCAACTGGAAAGAAACTTTGTGTTCCCAAAAAGCTAGCTGAAGGAAGGCTTTCACACATACATATCTATCCAAAGTGAGCATGTGGAGAGAAGTTCGTTCATCTACCACAAAGGGAAATTGTTGCAGGAGAAACTTTTTCTCTGAATTCTCAGTTTGTTTCCTAGTGCCGGTTTGAAGTTCCTGCAGTTTTCACTGTAAAATTTTGTTGTGGTAAGTAACACCCCATATATATGTATGGAGTTTTGTTTGCAACTGAAATGAAATTTTGTGTTCCCATCCTGCTAGGTGAAGGACGGTTTTCACACACACATATCTCTCAGTACTGAGCATGTGGAGAAAATTTCTTTCATCTAGCACAAAGTAAAGGGTTTCATGAAAAAATTTTACTCTGGTTTCCCAGTCTTTTTCCTAGTGCCGGTTTAAAGTTCCTGCACTTTTCACTGTAAAAACGAGTTGGAGCAATTTCCTCCACATATATATATTTATGGATTGCAGTTTCCAACTGAAAAGAAATTTTGTGTTCCCAACAAGCGAGGTGAAGTACGGCATTCACACACACTTATCTCTCAGAACTGAGCATGTGGAGAGACATTCGTTCATCTAACACAAAAGATCGTGGTGCAGGAGAAGCTTTTACTCTGGCCCTTCAGTGTGTTTCCTAGTGCCGGTATAACTTCCTGCAGTTTTAACTGTAAAAGTGAGTTAGAGCATATACTTCCCCATATAAATATATGGAGTGCAGTTTGCAACTGGAAAGAATATTTGTGTTCCTAACAAGCTAGGTGAATGTCGGCTTTCACACACATTTATCTCTCAGAAATATGCATGTGGAGAGACTTTCGTTCATCTAGCAAAAAGGTTATGGGTTGCTGGAAAATATTTTACTCTGTTTTATCAGTCTCTTTCCAAGTTCCAGTTTCAAGTTCCTGCATTTTTCACTGAAAAATGTGTTGGAGCATGTACATACCCATAAATAAGTATGGAGTTTAGTTTGCAACTAAAAAGAAACTTTGTGTTCCCAATAAGAATGTTGAAGTACGGCTTTCACACACATTTATCTCTCAGAACTGAGCATGTGGGGAGACTTTCTTTCATCTAGCACAAAAGATAGGTGTGCAGGAAGCAACTTATACACTGTTTTTTAAGCCTGTTTCCTAGTGCCGGTTTGAAGTTCCTGCAGTTTTCACTGTAAAATCTTATTGGAACAAGTACCACCCCATATATATGTACGAAGTGTAGTTTGCAACTTAGAAGAATCTATGTTTTCCCAACAAGTTAGGTGAAGGAAGGCTTTCACACACACTTGTCTCTCAGAAATGAGCATGTAGAGTGACGTTCGTTCATCTAGCACAAAGTGATCGTGTGGCAGTAGAAACATTTACTCTGGTTTCTCAGTCTGTTTCCTAGTGCCGGTTTGAAGTTCCTGCAGTTATCACTGTAAAAACGAGTTGGAGCATGTACCTACCCATATATAGATAAGGAGTGTACTTTGAAAGTGGAACGAAATTTTGTGTTCCCAAAACCTAGGTGAAGGACGGCTTTCACACAATTATTTCTCAGAACTGAGCATGTGAAGAGACGTTCCTTCATTTATCACAAAGGGAATGTTTTGCAGGAGAAGTTTTACTCTGCTTTCTCAGTATGTTTCCTAGTGCCGCGTAGAAATTCCTGCTCTTTTCAATGTAAAAAAGGTTTGGAGCAAGTACCTCCCCATATATATGTATGGAGTGAAGTTTACAACTGGAAAGATACTTTGTGTTCCCAACAAGCTATGTGAAGGACGGCTTTCACACACACATATCTCTCAGAACTGAGCATGTGAAGAGACATACCTTCATTTAGCACAAAGGGAAAGTCTTGCAGGAGAAATTTTACTCTGGTTTCTGCGTCTTTTTCCTAGAGCCGGTTGGAAGATCTTCCAGTATTCACTGTAAAACCGAGTTGGAGCAAATACCTACCCATATATATGTATGGAGTGAAATTTGCAACTGAAAAGAAACTTTGTGTTCCAAAAAAGCTAGGTGAAGGAAGGCTTTCACACACACATATCTCTCAGAACTGAGCATGTGGAGAGACGTTCGTTCATCTAGCACAAAGGGAAAGGTTTGCAGGGAAACATTTACTCTGGGTTCTCAGTCTTTTTCCTAGTGTCGGTTTGAAGTTCCTGCAGTTTTCGCTGTAAAACCGAGTTGGAGCAAGTACCTCCCCTTATATATGTATGCAGGGTAGTTTGCAAATTGAAAGCAAGTTTGTGTTGCCAACAAGCTATGTGAAGGACGGCTTTCAATCACAATTATCCCTCAGAACTGAGCATGTGAATAGATGATACTTCATGTAGCACTAAGGAATGTTTTGCAGGAGAAATTTTACTCTGGTTTCTCAGTTTGTTTCCTTGTGACGATGGAAGTTAATGCAGATTTCACTGTAAAAACCTGTTGGAAAAACTACCTCCCAATATATATTTACGGAGTGTCGTTTGCAACTAAAAAGAAACTTTCTGTTCCCTACAAGCTAGGTGAAGGACGGCTTTGACACACACTTATCTCTCAGAAATGAGCATGTGGAGAGACGTTCGTTCAAGCAGCACAAAGGTAAAGGTTTGCAGGAAAAACTTTTTCTCTGGTTAATCATTATGTTTCCTAGTGCCGGTTACAAGATCCTGCAGTTTTCAGTGTAAAAAATTGTTGGAGTAAGTAACTCCCCATATATATGTATGCAGTGTAGTTTGCAACTGGAATGAAACTTTGTGTTCCCAACAAGCTATGTGTAGGACCGCTTTCACCCACACTTATCTCTCATAAGTGAGCATGTGGAGAGACGTTCCTTAAACTAACACAAAGGGAACGGATAGCAGGAGAAAGTTTTACACTGGATTCTGAGTCTTTTTCCTAGTGCCGGTTGGAAGTTCCTGCAATTTTCACTGTAAAACCGAGTTGGTCCAGTACATACCCATATATATGTTTGGAGAGTAATTTGCAACTGAAAAGAAACTTTGTGTTCCAAAAAAGCTAGGTGAATGAAGGCTTTCACACATACATATCTCTCAGAACTGAGCATGTGGAGAGACGTTCGTTCAGCTAACACAAAGGGGAAGGTTTGCAGGGAAAATATTACTCTGGTTTCTCAGTCTGTTTCCTAGTGCCGGTTTGAACTTCCTGCAGTTTTCACTGTAATACCGTGTTGGAACAAGTACCTCCCCATATATATGTATGGAGTGTAGTTGGCAACTGAAAAGAAACTTTGTTTTCCCAACAAGCTAGGTGAAGGACGGCTTTCACACACACATAACTCTCAGAACTGAGCATGTGGGGAGTCTTCCTTTCATCTAGCACAAAAGATCGTGTTTCAGGAGAAACTTTACTCTGGTTTCTCAGTGTTTTTCCTAGTGCCGGTTTGAATTACCTGCAGTTTTCACTGTAAAATCTAGTTGGAGCAAGAACCTCCCCATATATATGTAAGGAGTGTAGTATGCAACTGAGAAGAAATTTTGTTTTCCCAACAACATAGGTGAAGGACGGCTTTCAAACACACTTATCTCTCAGAACTGAGCATTTTGAGAGACGTTCGTTCATCTAGCACAAATGGAACTGTTTACAGGAGAAAAATTTACTCTGGTTTCTAAGTCTGTTTCCTAGTGCCGGTTTGAAGTTCCTGCATTTTTCACTGTAAAAACGCGTTGGAGCAAGTATATCCCTATATATAGATAAGGAGTGTACTTTGCAACTGGAACGAAATTTTTAGTTCCCAAAAGCTAGTTGGAGGTAGGCTTTCACACACATTTATCTCCCAGAACTGAACATGTGGAGAAACGTTCGTTCATCTAGCACAAAGGGAACAGGTTTCAGGAAAAAATTTTACTCTGGTTACTCAGTCTTTTTCCTACAGCCTGTTTGAATTTCCTGCAGTTTTCACTGTAAAATCGAGTTTTAGCAAGTACCTCCCCATATATATGTTTGGAGTGTAGTTTGCAAATGAAAAGAGTCTTTGTTTTCCCAACAAGCTAGGTGAAGTACGGCTTTCACACACACTTATCTGATAGAACTGAGTATGTGGATAGACTATGGTTCATCTAGCACAAAATATCGTGTTGCAAGATAAACTTTCACTCTGGTTTCTCAGTCTGTTTCCTAGTGCCGGTTTGAGGTTCCTAAAGTTTTCACTGTAAACCCGAGTTGGAACAAGTACATCCCCATATATATATATGGATTGTAGTTTGCAACTGAAATAATCTTTGTTTTCCCAACAAGCTAGGTGAAGGATGGCTTTCACACACACATATCTCGCAGAACTGAGCATGTGGAGAAATGTTCGTTCAACTAGAACAAAGGAACGGTTTGCAGGAGAAACTTATACACTGGTTTCTCAGACTTTTTCCTAGTGCCGGTTTGATGTTACTGCAGTTTTCACTGTAAAACCGAGTTGGAGGAAGTACCTCCCCATATATATGTTTGGAGTGCAGTTTGCAATTGGAAAGAAACTTTGTGTTCCCAACAAGCGATGTGAAGTACTGCTTTCACACACACAATTCTCTAGGAACTGGGCATGTGGGGATAAGTTCCTTCAACTAGCACAAAGGGAAAGATTTGCAGAAAAAACTTTTACTCTTGTTTCTCAGTCTGTTTCCTGGTGCCGGTTTGAAGTTCCTGCACTTTTCACTGTAAAACCGAGTTTGAGTATGTAAATCCCCTTATATATGTATGGAGTGTAGTTTGCAAATGAAAAGAATCTATGTGTTCCCAAAAAGCAAGTTGAAGTACGGCTTTCACACACGCTTAACTTCAGAAATGAGCATGTGGAGAGACGTTCGTTCATCTAGCACAAAGTGAACGGGTTTCAGGAGGAACTTTTACCCTGGTTTCTCAGTCTCTTTCCTAGTGCCTGTTCGAAGTTCCTGCAGTTTTCACTGTAAAACAGTGTTGTAGCAAGTACATCCCCTTATATACTGTATGGAGTGTAGTTTGCAACTGGAAAGAAACTTTGTGTTCCCAACAAGCTAGGTGAAGGATGGATTTCACACACACTTATCTCTTAGATCTGAACATGTGGAGAGATGTTCTTTCATCTGAAACAAATGGAACTGGATCCTTGAGGAACTTTTTCTCTGGTTTCTCAGAAAGTTTCCTAGTGCCGGTTTGAAGGTCCTGCAATTTTCACTGTAAAATCGAGTTGGAACTAGTACCTACCCATATATATGTATGGAGAGTAGTTTGCAACTGGAAAGAAACTTTGTGTTCCCAACAAGCCAGTTGAAGGACTGCTTTCACACACACTTAGCTCTCAGAACTGAGCATGTGGGGAGTCTTTCTTTCATCTAGCACAAAATATCGGTGTGCAGAAGCAACTTATACACTGATTTCTAAGTCTGTTTCCTAGTGCCGGTTTGAAGTTCCTGCAGTTTTCACTGTAAAATCTTATTGGAACAAGTACCTCCCCATATATATGTACGAAGGGTAGTTTGCAACTTAGAAGAATCTTTGTGTTCCCAACAAGCTAGTTGAAGGAAGGCTTTCACACACACTTGTCTCTCAGAAAATGATCATGTAGAGTGACGTTCGTTCATCTAGCACAAAGTGATTGGGTGGCAGTAGAAACTTTTACTATTGTTTCTCAGTCCTGTTTCCTAGTGGGGGTTTGAAGTTCCTGCAGTTATCACTGTAAAAATGAGTTGGAGCTTGTACCTACCCATATATAGATAAGGAGTGTACTTTGAAACTGGAACGAAATTTTGTGTTCCCAAAAGCTAGGTGAAGGACGGCTTTCACACACACATATTTCTCAGAACTGAGCATGTGGAGAGACATTCGTTCATCTAACACAAAAGATCGTGGTGCAGGAGAAGCTTTTACTCAGGCTCCTCAGTCTGTTTCCTAGTGCCGGTATAAAGTTCCTGCATTTTTAACTGTAAAAGTTAGTTAGAGCATATACCCTCCCCATATAAATGTATGGAGTGCAGTTTGCAACTGGAAAGAATCTTTGTGTTCCCAACAAGCAAGGTGATTGTCGGCTTTCACACACATTTATCCCTCAGAACTGAGCATGTGAAAAGACGTACCTCATTTAGCACAAAGGGAATGTCTTGCAGGGGAAATTTTACTCTGGTTTCTGAGTCTTTTTCCTAGAGCCGGTTGGACTGATCTTGCACTATTCACTGTAAAACCGAGTTGGAGCAAATACCTACCCATATATATGTATGGAGTGTAATATGCAACTGAAGAAACTTTGTGTTCCAACAAAGCTAGGTGAAGGACGGCTTTCACAAACAATTATCTCTCCGAAATGAGCATGTGGAAAGATTTTCGTTCATCTAGCACAAAAGAAGTGTTGCAAGAGAATTTTTACTCTGGTTTTCTCAGTCCTGTTTTCTAGTGCCCGTTTGAAGTTCCTGCAATTTTTCACTGTAAAAAGCGCGTTGGAGCAAGTACATCCCATATATAGATAAGGAGTGGTACTTTGCAACTGGAACGAAATTTTCTGTTCCAAAAGCTAGTTGGAGGATGGCGGTCACACACATTTATCTCCCAGAACAGACATTTGGGAGAAACGTTCGTGTCATCTAGCAGAAAGGGAACAGTTTCAGGAAAAAAATTTTACTTCTGCTTTCTAGTCTGTTTCCTAGTGACGGTTTGAAGGTCCTGCAGTTTCATTGTAAAATCTAGTTGGAGCAAGTACCCCCCATATATATTTATGGAATGTAGTTTGCAACTGAAAAGAAACTTTGTGTTCCAAAAAAAGCTAGTGAAGGAACGGCTTCTTTCACACAACACTTATCTCTCAGAATTGAGCATGTGAATAGACTTTCCTTCATCTAGCACAAAGGGAAAGTTTTGCAGGGAAACTATTACTCTGGTTTCCCAGTCTGTTTCCTAGTGCCGGTTTGAAGTTCCTGCATTTTTCACTGTAATAACGAGTTGGAGAAAGTACCTCCCCATATATATGTATGGTGTGTAGTTGGCAACTGAAAAGAAACTTTGTGTTCCCAACAATCTTTGTGTAGGACGGCTTTCACACACACTTATCTCTCAGAACTGAGCATGTGGGGAGACTTACTTTCATCTAGCACAAAGGGTTCGAGTGGCAGGAGAAACTTTTACTCTTGTTTCTCATTCTGTTTCCTAGTGCCGGTTTGAAGTTCCTGCAATTTTCACTGTATAAAAGAGTTGGAGCATGTATATCCACATATATAGATAAGGTGTGTACTTTGCAACTTGAAAGAAATTTTGTGTTCCCAAAAGCTAGTTGAAGGAGGGAATAAACACACATTTATCTTTCAGAACTGAGCATGTGAAGAAATGTTCCTTCATTTATCACAAAGGATTGGTTTGCAGGAAAAATTTTACTCTGGTTTCTCAGTCTTTTTCCTTGTGCCGGTTTGAAGTTCCTGCATTTCTCACTGTAATACCTTGTTGGAGCAAGTACCTCCCCATATATATGTATGCAGGGTAGTGAGCAACTGAGAAGAAATTTTCTGTTCCCAACAAGATAGGTGAAGGACGGCTTTCACAAAAACTTATCTCTCCGAACTGAGCATGTGGAAACATGTTAGTTCTTCTAGCACAAAATAGTGTATCAAGAGAAATATTTACTCTGGTTTCTCAGTCTGTTTTCTAGTGCCGGTTTGAAGTTTCTGCAATTTTCACTGTAAAAACGAGTTGGAGCAAGTATAACCCCATATAGATAAGGAGTGTACTTTGCAACTGGAACTAAATTTTGTGTTCCGAAAAGCTAGTTGGAGGATGGCTTTCACACACATTAATCTCCCAGAACTGAACATGTGGAGAAACGTTTGTTCATCTAGGACAAAAGGAACAGATTTCAGTAAGAAATTTTACTCTGGTTACTCTGTCTGTTTCCTACTGCCTGTTTGAATTTCCTGCAGTTTTCACTGTAAAATCGAGTTTTAGCAAGTACCTCCCCCATATATTATATGGAGTGTAGTTTGCAACTGAAATAATCTTTGTGTTCTCAACAAGCTAGGTGAAAGATGGCTTTCACACACACATATCTCGCAGAACTGAGCATGTGGAAAAGTGTTCGTTCAACGAGAACAAGGAACGGTTTGCAGGAGAAACTTTTACACTGGCTTCTCAGACTTTTTCCTAGTACCGGTTTGATGTTACTGCAGTTTCCACTATAAAACAGAGTTGGAGCAAGTACCTCCCCATATTTATATTTGGAGTGCAGTTTGCAACTGGAAAGAAACTTTGTATTCCCAACAAGCCAGGTGAAGAACTGCTTTCACACACACATAACTCTAGGAACTGGGCATGTGGGGATACGTTCCTTCAACTAGCACAAAGGGAAAGATTTGCAGAAAAATTTTTACTCTTGTTTCTCAGTCTGTTTCCTAGTGCCGGTTTGAAGTTCCTGCAGTTTTCACAGTAAAAACGAGTTTGAGTAAGTAAATCCCCTTATATATGTATGGAGTGTAGTTTGCAAATGAAAAGAATCTATGTGTTCCCAAAAGCTAGGTGAAGTACGGCTTTCACACACTTAACTTTCAGAAATGAGCATGTGGAGAGACGTTCGTTCATCTAGCACAAAGTGAACGGGTTTCAGGAGGAACTTTTACCCTGGTTTCTCAGTCTCTTTCCTAGTGCCTGTTTCAACTTCCTGCAGTTTTCACTGTAAAAGTGTTGTAGCAAGTACATCCCCATATATATGTATGGAGTGTAGTTTGCAACTGAAAAGAAACTTTGTGATCCCAACTAGCGTTGTGAAGGACGGCTTTCACACACAGTTATCTCTCAGAACTGAGCATGTGGAGAGACTTTCGTTCATGTAGCACCAAATATCGTGTTGCAAGAGAAATTTTTCTCTGGATTCTCAGTCTGTTTCCTAGTGCCGGTTTGAAGGTCCTGCAGTTTTCTATGTAAAACCGAGTTGGAGCAAGTATCTCCCCATATATATGTATGAACTGTAGTTTGCAACTGGAAAGAAAATTTGTGTTCCCAACAAGCTAGGTGAAGGACGGCTTTCACACACAATTATCTCTCAGATCTGAGCATGTGGAGAGATGTTCTTTCATCTAAAACAAATGGAACTGGATCCTTGAGAAACTTTTTCTCTGGTTTCTCAGAAAGTTTCCTAGTGCCGGTTTGAAGTTCCTGCAGTTTTCACTCTAAAACCGAGTTGGAGCAAGTACCTCCCCATATATACATAAGGAGTGTACTTTGCAACTGGAACGAAACTTTGTGTTCCAAAAAGCTATTTGAAGGAAGGCTTTCACACACACATATCTCTCAGAACTGAGCATGTGGAGAGACCTTCGTTCATCCAGAACAAAGGGAAGTTGTTGCAGGAGAA
>NC_045711.1:57373960-57393276 GCF_009834535.1 Camelus ferus | reverse complement strand
CACACACACACCACACACACACACACCTACACACACACACCTACACACACACACACACCACACTCACACACACCTCCACACACACACCTACACCACACCCACACACCACACGCCCACCCACCCACCTACACACACACACACCCACACACCCACCTACACACACACGCACACATGCACACACACGCCACACACCTCACACACACACACACCTAACACCACCCCCACACACCACCTACCACACACACCACACACACCCCCCCACCACCCACCTACCCACACACACCTACACCCCACCACCACATGCACACACACCCACACACGCACACACACACCACCTACACCCACACCACCTACACACACACACACACACACACACACACAGGCAGCCTCTCCAGCAAGCTCTTCTGGAAACGCTCGTCAAGAAAGAGAGCTGCTTTTGTATCCTGGACGTCCTGACCACTGAACTGGCTGCGTCCTGGATTCCTAGGAGTTACACCCACAGGGCAGTGCTCACACTGCAAAATCCTTCTTGTGAGGGACCCTGGGGCTGTGGGAAACTGGGGGCTTTCAAGTGAGAGGCGGGGATGACCGTCTGATGCCCTTCCTCCTTGGTCCTCCTCGGTGCACCTCTTCCTCCAGAGACACGAGGATCCTTCCATCACGTGGGTGTTTCTCCACGTACTTCACAGCAGTTCTGTCCAGGGAGAGGTCCTGGAAGAGATCCAAGTCTCCTACTAACAACAGAGGGATCTGCTTGCGTGGCTCCTGAGCAGCCTACAGATCCAGCCCAGGACTTTCAGTGACCTGCAGAGGTTTGAGAGTGTGCCAATCAGTTAGGCTTCCAGAAAAGCTTGCTTTGAAAAACTACAGGGTCGACGTCCAACAGGAAAGTGGTACACGGTCCCTCTCCTCCCCTCTCACCGTGTTCTGGTCATCCAGATGCGGGGATGGAATGGCCGATGGGAAGTGTGAACCCTGGGCTCTGTCTGTGTCAGGTGGCATGGTTCCCATTTTTCAAAGAAGGAACCGCCTCTCGTTGTTTGTCTATACAGGTGGGCAGCTACCTGCGGGCTCCCTGGTCGTCTCCTCCTCATACCTGATTGGATGGGCTCATTAGAGCCCAGAGTTAATGCAATCAAGATCGTTGGCTTGTTTCCCGATTAGCTCACACGGATGAAAACACTTTCCTGACCATTGCCTGAACTCTTAACCTGGACCAGGGCTTTGCAGCCTAATCCCAGATGTGAACGCAGTCCTGCATGCTTAACCACGCAGTGCACACATGCTTGAAACCCACTGGGCAGAGCAAATGCATGTTTCCCCCAGATCTCCTTCCTCTGCTTGCAAAGTTCAAAGCACACCTCTTGCCCGAGTTACGTGCATGAAGTCGAGTGTGGCAGGAAATTCTGATTCAGCCAGTTTGGGGGATTGTGGGTCATGGACACTGTAGAAAGAGTCACACTAAATTATAAAAACGGTATGGCTTAGGGACACCAGAAATTAACACAGCATTGTAAATTGATTATATTTCAATAGAACAAAACTGCTTAACGACTATTGGCAAAATAAAAAAAAATCAACAAAAAACACAAAACACTGTCCCTTAACAATCCTTACCCAGTGCTGCATACAGTGATACATATACTCTCTCTCCTTCATCCTCACCTATCCTTCATTCCTTCTCCCTGGGGGACCAGTTGAGGCTGAGGGATGCTGTGAGCTTCGAAGGCAGGCAGAGGCTGATAGGTGAGGTCAGCCAAGGATGTCTGTTTTGTACAGTAATGATTTTTTTTCAGAATTTATCAAACTCAGGGCCAAAACAGCTGTACCAAAGAGGCTGCATGCAAGACTCCTGCCTTCCCCTCCTTTCTGTCGGTCCTGATGCGTCCTGATGCCGAGAACGCACCCAGCCAGGCAGAGCTCCCCAAACCATACGGCACGCATGCACACGGGCCACCTGGAGGCTTGTCCAAAAGCAGGCTCTGACACAGGCGGTCGGGCTGGGGCACGAGACGCTGTGCTGCTGGCCACCTCCCGGGGATCTCCGCACTTTGGGCTCCTGGATCGCGCTCGGAGGACCCAGGCTGCAGAGCCTGGCAGCCATAACCAAGGACTCTAGAATGAAAAGAAAGGGCCAGACGTTAGCTCCAAAGAAGCAGAGGTGCTTGGTGGAGGCTGCTGTCACTCCAAGTAACTGGATGCACCTGTTCTCAGAGCTCCTGGGGGCATCACACACTTTCTCAGGAAATACATTTCCCCAAGAAAAATTACTCAGCCATCTAAGTCATTGTGTCCTAAACTGTGTACTGATGACCACAAAGGGCCTTTGGCTGGGAGTGCTTCCAGAAATGCTGACTCAGTCTTCCCGGAGATTCACCGCACAGTCCCAGCAATAAAGGTTCTGAGAAGTCCTGCAGTAAGGGAAAGTCTGCTGAACTTCTATGAGGCTTCTGTTTCTCAGACTCATTTGACCACAGACTCCTTTGTTTTTTCCCCAAAATAACATTAACGTACAAAGCTGCACAGGTTGGCGGCCATGGAAATGCTGGTCTGAATCCTGAGGACGTGCCTGGCTTTGGCGGAGGAGACCATCCCTGAACGTTCTTGGAAGCAGGAAGGGCCCCCAAGCGGGAGGCTTCGGATGGCTTGTTACAACTAAAAGGAGACTCAGTCCAGGGCTATTGGGGGGTGATTCTTGATCAGTTTTTATTAGAAAAATATTAATACAGAATTGATGGGCTTTTGTTTAAAATAGTTGTAACTGGAGGAGTGAGAGAATGGATTATCAGAAGATGATCGCAAGTTAACTAACAGCTAGAATACTTTCGGGGACCCAGGCAGCTGCTTTTTTTCCTCTGCTCGATATTAATTTTGATTCATATTAAGGAAAAGGCAGTGTTTACTTAACTTTGGAAGTATAAGGCATATTCCCCTTCCTTCCACAAGTGTATGTTCCCTAAGATTGTATTAACTACCAGAGAGCAAACATCTATAATGCCTTTATCAGCCAGAGAAAGTGCAAATGACCCCCTTGTGGGGGGGGGCAAAGAAAGGGGTACAGCTTATCTCGCTCCACTCCCCGCACAGGGACGGCAACAAAAGACACCTTGTCTACTTGCCTCCTGCCTTCTCCCCGTCTTTCTGCATCTGACCCATGCCTCAAAGCCCCCATCACGCCCCGACCTCTGTAGGTAGGTCTCCAGGACAGCTCCAGCTCTCGGCCACACAGGTGAGTGACGATTTCAGAGCATGTCATGTTTTCAGTCTTGTCTTCTTCCTTCATGACTGGAAGCTTCTCAAGGAGAGAGCTACCCTTTTATTACTATTATTTTAATGGCACAAGTCAAATAGTGGAAGTTTTCTTTTCTCTCCCTCCCCCCAAAATAGTTTAGGACATTTATTTTAACATATAGGGAATTTTGCTACGTGTAGTTCTTTAACTTGCATCCCCACTTGCAGTATATGTTAAAGGGAAGACCATGTCAGTAACAGAGATTTCTTTCTTTTAACCAGCACAGAGGTTCCATCGTATGCATGTCTGGTTCATTTTTTAAAACAGTTTTCCTATTGAATGCCATTTGCCTTGTTTGTGTATTCTATCTTTTGCTTCTTTTGTACTCCACATGGAGTTAGGTCTTTGCATGGCACTGTGACAGGTTGGCTGGTTGCTTCCCAGGAAAGTTTGGCGTATGTCTGTGTGGAGCTGAAACAACTGGCGAAGCTATTTAACAGCAAGGTGACCAGCCAAAGGGCCTTGTAAAGGCTGGACTGGTTGGATGATGGTGATGATGAAGATGATGGTGGTGATGGTGACGATGGTGACTATGGTGGTGATGGTGGATGGTGATGACGGTGGTGACGGTGATGATGGTGGTGGTGGTGATGATGGTGGTGGTGGTGATGACAGTGGTGGTGGTGGTGATGGTGGTGATGGTGGTGATGGTGCTGGTGGTGATGATGGTGTGGTGGTGGTGTGGTGGTGGTGATGGTGGTGGTGGTCATGGTGCTGGTGGTGATGATGATGATGATGATGATTCCTCCCCCTCTATGATTTTGGGTGTGAGAAAGAATGGATAAAAAGGCTGGGGTTCTGCCAGAGAGGAAGAAGAGAAGCAAAGGAAGCCACTGTGGATTGTTAAGTCCTTGTGATCTGTAACATGACACACTTACAGAAACATATTCTGAATATCTCCTCTGAGATTCTTTGAAGAGAGAAAGGACAGCCCACACCTGGCCAAACTGAGCACGAGCATGATCCACATGGGAGCAGAGAGGTCACTCCTACAAAAGAGAGGGGGTAACACAGGCTCAAATTCTCGCTCTGTCGGGCTTACTGCGAGTTTGTGTCCATGGGGTCCAGCAGGTGTGTCCACTAACGTTCAGCCACTGCTGAGCTCACACAAGAGATGATGGAGCAGGATGGAACCTTCTGGAAGAGGATGTCCATCATGCTATTGAGGTGCTCATGCTGAAGCAGGGAGGGGAAGACAGGAGGAAGTGGGGAGGGATGGCAGGGTATGGGACCCCAGTAATGGAGCTGTAAGTAGAAACAGCTATAAATCAGTGCCCTGGGAGGTCTTGAGTGTGACTGAGCTGTGCCTGGAGTGAACCAGGACAATGGAGGACAGGGATCTCCGGATGCCAAGGCATCAAGGAGGGCTGGGCTGGAGGGAAGTGGCGCCAGGGTGTCTTCTAAATAATCTGCCTTGTTGATATCTTTCCTCTTTTTGCCAGCAAAGCAGTCATGTGCAGCTCTGTGGCCTTACTGTGCAGACTTCAAAAGTTCGGTGGTGTCACAAATCGTGGATTCTCCTGAAACAAGCAATTCAGAACTTCACAGGGGAGCAGTTCACATAAATCACTTAGATTGTAATTTTCCCAACACACGTGCACACAGCCCACCCCCAGCCCATGACTTGCTGCTCTGTGTGATTTAACAATCTTGTAACAATGATCTCTGGGGCACTTCAGGACTGATTGCCTTCCTGTTGGCACCAAGTGCCCCCAGAGCTACTTCCTATCATTCTTGAGTTTCTTCCTATTTACTGATAACTTCTCAATGTACAGCCCGGAGCGAAACAAAAATACAATGACTGTATTTCAAATAGTGGGATTTTCATGTCGATTGCTTCTGGGATAATGGCCCCAAACATGCCCCTGGAGCAAATTAAATGCAAAGGTTGCATCAGTGACTTGGATTTCCTGCTGAATTTGCTTTGAAAGAGCAAATACGTGGGGCATGCAACTGCTTTGTAGGTTTCCTCCTCTTATCCAAGTCCCCCCTTCTGCCTTAATCACCTGGATTGACGCTGTTAAAAGCACAATGGATGGAGTTCACGGAGGAGACTTTCTGAAACATGTGCCTTCCCTGTGCTGACGTATAATTGATCACCTCCTGGCAAGCAAAACAAGCCAAGGTGGCTTTTTAAAGTCTCTGTGAGTCTTTCCTCTTCTCTCCCTGTCTTGCTCACGTCAGAAGAATCAGCGGCTGTCTTCTGATTTGCTCTGCTCCGAGTCTAACGTGACCGCGTACCGTTTCCCCAGCAGCTCCTCTGGAGCCCTCTTCCCTCCTCTGGCTGCAAAGGCCAGGTCTACAGGACAGCAGGCAACAGCGAAAAACAGCAACGGCCTGATCAACACACGCAAACCTCCGCAGCTCTCCAAGACCCCTCCGCTGCCCTCTGACCTTCCTCCCCCAGTGCCCGACCCTGGATCCTTTCCACATTAGCCCTTTGGTTTTCTTGCACCTCCCTGGTAATGACACCGCCTGCCAGGAGAAGCTCCACGCTGGGCAGGCGTCCTGTGGGAGGGGTTCTCGTGGGCACCTGCGGTTGAAGCCCTTTCTTACGGAGCCCAGGAAACGTCTGTGCTCTGATGAGACAATTACAAGACATCAGTGAGTAGATGGGGAAGACCTGGGAACAGGGATGGAGGTGGTCTCATCCATGTTTACTTATAAACAAGCCGTCCGGCACTGGCATTCTGGAGAGAAGCGCTTTGCTGCATGTAACTGCTATGAACTGGAAGTGCCTCCTACAAAAAGATGTCGGCGCCCTGACCCCGGGGGCTGTGAACATGACCTTGTTTGGAGGTAGCGTCTTTGCAGATGAGCAAGTTAAGAGGAGGTTGTGAGGATGAGTCCTGATGCAGCACGACTGCTGTCCCTATAAAAGGGGAAATTTGGATCCAGAGACAAAAAGACCCAGTGGGAGAATGCCGTGTAACAGGGGACAGGGACTGGGGCAACGCTTCTACAGTCCACGGGGATGAGGTTTCTGGCAGACCAGCAGAAGCTGGGAGAGGGGCAGGGTGCCGAACCTCCCTCCTTGCCTCAGAGGGAGCCCACCCCTGCCGACACCCAGTCATCGGGCGCTGGCCTCGAGCTGTGGGACGCTGCGTTTCTGCTGTTGTAAGCGGCCCAGGCTGCGGTCTGGTGTTTACGGCCACCCTAGGGGGACCAATGCAGTGACTTTTCAGGAAAGGGCAAAAGATGGACCTTGGTAGGGTGCATGCGTCTGCTCTCACTGCGTAACAAAATGCCGCAGACCGGGTGGCTTAAACAAGAGACGCGTGTTTTCTCACAGTTCCGGAGGAGTCCAGGATCAAGGTGTCCGGGGCTGGTGTTCTCTGAAGCCTCTCTCCTTGGCTCGCTGATAGCCACCCTCGTGCTGCCTCTGTGTGCGTACAGCCCTGGTGTCTCCTCTTCTATGGGGACACCAGTTGTACGCAGCCACGTTTGGAGGTACTGGGGGCTGGGACTTCAACATATGAAGTTGGGGGCATGTGAGAGCCCACAGCAAAGAGGGAAGGGCAGGGCTCCACCGCCAGAGCAGCCCGGAGTGCAGAGCCCAGGCATTTTGGGAGGAGAGGACACAGGCTCTCTATCTGACCATGCAGGTCAAACAACAGGGACCGAGGGTGTCTCTCTGACTGGAGGTTCACATCGACGAGCAGGGACTCACTCAGGGCTTCAATGCTGTCTCTGGTTCTGGCCCAGAAGCAGCCGCGCCTGCAGCCTCAGGACCGCCTCTGTCATCGCCCCAGGCTGAGCCAGGCCCCTCCTAGCCCAGGGCCTCCTGCTCTGCTCTCTCTAGCTGGTCAAGAGCGCCGCCTGGGCGGAGGCTGGGAGTCGGGTGCCGCACCGCGGCTGTCAGCTCTGCCCCGGCCCTCCTGCCTGAGGGAGGCTGAAGACCCAGATGGGGTCAGGAAGGGAGACGGGGTGAGAGGGAGAGAGAGCGCCACGGACAGTGGGGGGACTCAGGGAGGACGCCGTTGCTCAGCGCTGTTCAGACGGTGGGGCACGTGCAAGGTCACCTGCTGGCAACTTAGAGGGGCAAGTTGAGCGCATGCTCGAAAAGTTAACCAGGCTTCCGACCACTGAGCTGGGGTGTTCCAGGGGAGTCAGAGGGCAGTGTGGGGGCCTTGCTGTCCCAGAGGAACAAAATCCAGTATCAGCGGCTCTGCTAGACGTGAAGGAAGTCCAGGCAAACAGAGCCGGCTCCCCGCCCACCCTCCTTACCTCCCCTCTGTGTCTCTGTTTGATTTGGGACCTATAATAGGATAATGGAAACTAAAAGCCTTTGTTTTTCTTTTTCTTTTGTTTTCTGGTAAGATCTAAACAGTAGCGACCATATATATTATGCCGGAGTACGAATGCCATGCGAAGATAAAGGGGGAAATGATGTATTTTTAAAGGACACCTCTTGGTTCTGACTTAAAAGCAACAGTGTAAATTTCTTTCAAGTAATGTTTCCCTAATTATTCATTTTCCTTGGCACTAGTTGAAGAGCCGAGTAATGACTTCTGTCTCTTTATATTTAGTCCTATTTTTGTTTGAAAAAGGCCAGAGGAAGGCCAGAGCAGTGTGAAAATGATATTTGCTTTTTTCCCCCTTTATTACCAACAGCCAATGTAAAGGGTAACATAATCACCGGCAGCTGAGAGACAATGACATTTTTATAGACCTTCTGGCAACGCCGGGGCGTAAAAGAGGCTGACAGGTACTTGGCTTTCCAATCTGTTCTTTCAACTGTATTTCTCATCAGACGGACGGCTGGGCGGCAGGCTCGAGGCGAGCCCCACGTCTCCCTCCAAATATCATTTTAAGAGCCTGAACAGCAGCTGTCTGTTTAAATCTGGCGATTTTATAGATGGGAACCGAGCGTGAGTGCCTGCAGGACCCCCCGTTCACACAGCCCAGCGGGGCCCTGGGCCCGGGCCCGCGCAGCCTGCAGCTGGCTTCTCAGAGTCCTCGCGGACTCCCAAGGCTGGAGAGCGCTACCCACGCCGCGGGGCACGGGGGGGCTCGTAGGTCGCTGCGCACGCTTTCTCTTCAAAGGGGGCCTTTCTGCGTGGGGGTGTCGTCTGAAAACCGGTTCCTGCGCAAGAACCCACGTTGCTGCTCCGTCTTTACTGAGGAGGGGCTGGGGGTGAGGGCTGCCTGGTCTGCACCCCCGGCCTGGGTCAGCTCCTGCTGGTGGCACCTGTGTAGGTTGCGCAGTTTGAGACCGTGACGGACACCGAGGTGTTCAGAACCCTCCCTGCTGGGACCGTGCGGAACAGGCCCGCCTTGGCCCTGGCCAAGATGGACAGGAGCTTCCCGGTGCCCTCTCGGTGAGCGTGTGCAGCTTTCGGCATCAGGATGAGCCTGGAGGAGGGGAGGTTTGGGTGGAGGGCAAACACGAGACTGCCGCCCTCGGCTGCGCTCAGAGACTGACTCCCTCCTCCGGGGTGGGCCTGCGCTCTGCAACCCTTTTCCCGTATAAAGTAGCCGCGGGAGCTAAAGCTTGCGTTTTCTTCCTTCATTCAGTGTATATGCACGGAACCGCGCTCCAGGTGGGCCGGGTGCTGGCCAAGATGCTTTTTCTTTTTAGTCTCCTAATCTGTTCCCTACTCATGTATTTGTCACTTTTGATAGATTTTTCACTGACAGTCCCAGACTGTTAAGTGTTGAGACGGCTTCTCCTGCCCGAGTCTGGGGACTTACAGCACATTTTTTCAATGCCCTGCCTCCTCCCTCACCAGATCGGTGGTTTCAAAGCTACTTGATTCTGACAGCTCGTGACAAGTCCTGTTTACTGCTCAAAAATCTAGAGGGAATTCCACTATGCCAGCAGCTCCCTGGGGTTTGTGCTTGGTGGGCGGGTGGTAATGATCCCCATTTCAAATGATGCTCCCAAAAGGAGGGTTTTTTCCCCCCAAAGGCAGGAAATTGTGCAGGTCAGCAAAACCCTAGAGGAGAGGAGAGAGACAAGCATGACCTATGTCAGAAATTCTCTCTGGCCCTGAATTCCACCAAAGCCAGCCCGAGTGTCCGCAGAGTTTTAAAGTAAAGTCACGTGTTTCTTTAGCCACTAAATTCATCAAACTAGGAGCCTTTCCAAGGCAGGGAGTATATTTCCTAATTTCTGTATCCTCAGGACCCAACACAGGGGTTGACACCATAGATATATCTCTTTTAAAAGATTTAATATATACGTATATTTTTTTTGCCACAATCCAAAGGAATGCAATTTAATAAAAACAAAATAAAGCAAAACTTTTTATCCATTGATGCAAATTGAATTGCCAGTAGCAACAAGTCCTTTTTTTGGCTTAAAAATTTTTTTTTTCTGTTTATATTTTTTATTAAAGTATAGTTGATTCACAATGTTAGTTTCAGGTGTACAGCAACGTGACTCAGTTACACATACAAATACTTATATATTTTTTTTCTTTTCGATTCTTTTCCACTTTGTTATTACAAGAAATTGAATATAGTTTCTCTGTGCTATACCTTGTTGTTTATCTATTTTATATACAGTAGTGTGTATCTGCTAATCCCTAACCCCTAATTTATCCCTCCTGCCCTACCCTGTCCCCTTTGGTAACCATAAGTTTGTTTTCTGTGTCTGTGAGTTGGTTTCTGTCTTGTAATAAGTTCATTTGTATCATATTTTAGATTCCCACATATAAGTGATATCATATATTTATCTTTCTCTGTCTGACTTACTTCACTTAGTATGATCATCTCTAGGACCATCCATATTGCTGCAAATGACATTATTTCATTCCTTTTTATGGCTGAGTAGTATGCCACTGTATAGATATACCACAACTTCTTTATCCAGTCATCTGTTGATGGACATTTAGGTTGTTTCCGTGTCTTGGCTGTTGTAAATAGTGCTGCTATGAACACTGGGGCACACGTATCTTTCTGAATTAGAAGTTGAAATACTTTTAAATTTACTTCTAACAGAAGCTGGTCTAGCTTTAGATAATTTCAGAAGCAATAGGTTTCAGTCTGAAATGAGAGGCGCAGATGCAGGTCTTTCCAACAGACTGTGTAATTTTCCTGAAACAGGAGGATAACATGGTCCGGCCTCTGTGCCGGATGGTTCTGGACAGCTTCTCACAGAGTGGTTGGCAGTTCCCCCTCTGCCTGTGCCCTCTGCCCTCTGTGCCTTACCTGCTTTTGTGTTCTCCCCAGTACCCACTGGGACTAACTTATATTCTACGTATTTGCCAACAAATTAGTGCCTCTCCCTCATGAGAAGGTGCGTCCATCCTGCCCCTAGATGCTCCTGTGCCCAGGAAGTGCCTGGCATGTAAGAAACACCCAGTAGCTATCTGTTACAGGGCCCAGGGAACTTTCCCTCTTCATTCCCTTTAAATATGTGTATAGCACCAAAAACCTGGCTACAAAAGCAGTACGCTTTCATGGCAGATACTTAGAAAAGACAGAAACTAAAAGAAAGTAAAAAAGCCAGCCCCAGTTGCACCAAGCAGATTGCAACGACGCACCTGCTTTTGACGTCTTCCTTCCAGGAGTTTTCAAAGCCTTTTTGTTGGCTTTATGCAGCAGGACGATGGTGACACTGCGATGATCGAATCAGCAAGAGATGCCCCCCGAGCCCCTGGGCCTGGGCAGGTGCAGACGGTGTCCTTGCAGCCAATGCTGTGACTCCTCGTACGCTCAGTGTCCCCATGTGGTTGTGAATGTGGCCCCACGGCCCAGCCTGGGACCCGTGCCCTGCGAGCCCGGGCCAGGTCCCCATCCTCCTGAAGCCAGTGCAGAAAACTAGGTCCCTGAGGGCAGTGGCTGAGGGCAGGGGTGCTTCTGCTGGGACTTAAGGAAGCCGTTTCAGTGGCAGCAGTAGAAAGAGTGGCACACCCAGCCTGGGTCCTCTTAGGGGGCTGGTCACACTTCCCATTTTCCTCTCTGCCTGGGGATTCGGGACAACACATGAGGAGAGACGGGGGGGGAGGAGTTCCTGGACTTACCTGATAATGTGAACAAAGGGGTCTCCATCAATTAACCGAGGAAAAAAAGCTTTGTCAATCAATTTCTCTCCTAAGGTGATTAAATGAGCCACATTTATGGCCGGGTGGCTTTTTTTTAAAAAACAAATTTTACTTCTGTTGTTTTTTTATTTATTTTAATAACATTTCTAAAGATTGGGAATTTGGAAGCTTGTGGAAAGGAATGGGACTGCTGCTTAAATGTCTTAAGGGTTAAATGTATCGTCTAACTCTGACAATAGTATAATAGGGAAGAACAGGTCTGACCACATATTGGATCTGTTTCTTTTTACTTTATATTCTATATTTTGTAATTCTATTGCTTTTGCTACAAGTTAACCACTCAAGGCATGTTGCTTGTAGGCTTAAATTATATGTAACAGCCCATCTCTGGGAACCCTGCCTCCCAGGAAATGAGCATTAAGCTAAAATACCTTAGTTTGGCTCACAGGAAACATTCTGACCAGGGCCCAGCTGTGAGTGACTGCAGGAAGCAAGAAGAATGAACACATCCCCTCCAGAGGCTGACCGGAACCAGGACATGTTTGACCTTACTCCCTCCCCTTTTGGTATAAAGAGGTCTGAATTTTAACTTGAATAAGATAGTTCTTTGGGACACCAGTCCAACATCTTCTCCATCAACTGGCTTTCCAAATAAAGTTACTATTCTTTGTCCCAACAACTTGTCCCTCGATTCACTGGCCTGGTATGGGGCAAGCAGTTTCAAACTTGGGACTTGGTAACAATAGAACTTGTTCTGCATCTTATATATTCCCACGAGTGCTGGGGGAACGATCCTAATTTATATTCTACGTACTAATTACTTTGGATGTTGACGTAACATTAGACTGACCTGGGTGTCATGTTGTTTGGGGTGGATATTTTCAAAAACAAGATTGTTCTTTTTTATATGCCCCACAATTGAAATAAGATGAGTCCAAGGATGTCTGTTGATTGATTGATTGATGTAGACTTCACCTACTTATAAAATAGTTGTAATAGTTCTTTGCCACCTTGATCCTGGGGACCCTGAGTCTGCTTGGCTGAATCTCAAAATGTGTTCTTGGAACAAAGACTCAAAGTATGTTCTAAGCCTGCAACTGTCAAAAGTAACTCTCAATTCAAGTCTTAAATATTTGGCCTGTTTTCTTGGTAGCAAAAACTGTCCACATGTCCATTTCCCTTTGAATCATCAAGGCAAGAATATGGCAGCAGTATAAACGCTGACAGTAAAACTCTTATGGCTTTTTCTGCTGTGTTTCTCGATTTTTTTTTTAGTGGAAATACTTAGACTGTCAAAAATAATTACTATAATGTTAGTCATCAGATACGGAAAGTCTGACAAATGCCATTTTTTTCTGATTTATGTGCAGTAATTTATGAAGCACTGGGATCAGAAAGGAATTCCTGTTAATTCTATTCCTGACATCACTTCTGTTTCCTCCTGGCCTAGTTAAGATTATCCCCATCTCCTCTATGAAATCTGACTCAACGTTCCCCTCCAGGCCGTCTCTCCTGATCAACTCTGCCCCATTTTCATCTCTCCTCTGCCTTAAACAATCTTCTCTTAATATTTCTGTTGTGCATGGTGTGTTCTATCAATGGGAAACCATTCAAGATTTTGAGAAGGGAAGCTACATGGTAAGATTTGCATTTTGGAAAGATTACTCTTGCCGTCGGGCAGAGGATATGTTGCAAGGGGGAAGAAGCTTGCTGGTGAGCTGGGTCGTTGGCAGTGGATGGAACAAGGAAGAGGTGGAAGACAGGTGGTTTAGGCACCGTAACAACTGACCAGGACTTGACGTCTGAGATGAGCCTGTGACTCCGGGAAGATGTGGTACCGTTAACCCAGATGAGCAAGAAAAGGAGGTACTCAGACCTGTAGGAAATGTCTGTGTAGACGGGCAGGTCACCTGTTGACTTTTATTTTGAGAGGTCTGTCCCTACAGGGCATCTACCAAGGACGTCCTACAGGTAATTGGAAATTTCCGTCTAGCGCTTGGGAGAGGAGTTGGAACTGGAGACAGAAGTGTGGCAAACGTGTGGTTGTGTGCTGAGGGGTGGAAGGGTGGGCAGACAAAGCACTGGATTTGGCAACGAGGAGAAATGGTGGCCCTGGGAAGACGCAGCTCTGGAGGAGGGGTGGGGTGGCATCTGAGGGCAGGTGGGCTGCATGTGTGAGAAGAAGGTGAGAAAAATGAAGACAGAATGTCGTTCGTGGACAAAGAGAAGGAGAGAGGGTCTGTGGGGTCGTGCAGTTTTCTCTGCCGGTTGGTTGGTTTTGGTCTCGTTTTAACCCAGAGGTTGGTCCATTTCCAGATCTCTCTGTGTGCGCCCAAGATACCTTTTTGACTCAAGTTTCATCAAGGGTCACAGAAAGTCCTCGTCTTTCTGTGCAGGAGGAAGGCCTTCTCTTCACACAGGTTGTCTGGATGAAGGCTGTCCTTTTAGTTAAGATAAATGACTCAAAACTGTTAGAGACACTTGGTTTTCTTTTTTTCCCTCGAAATCACCATCTGTTTAAGGTCAGCTTAATCAGACGGGGACGGGGAAATTGCACCGTCTTTGGAAACGTGGATGAAAAGATAGAGAGCTTGTGTGTGTATTTTTCTCAGCGGTCTGGTCTTTTAACTCTGCTCTGGGTGCAAATCTTTTCTGTCTAGCAAATGCGTTGGTAGTTAAAATACACACACACACACACACACACACAGATCACGACCACCCTGGCACTCTACAGACCGCGCCTCGGCTTCCCCGACGTCACACCGGGAGCAGCGGCGGGTGGGACCGCTACTTTGGCCTCGTGTGTCACGTATCCCCGCTTCCCGCCAGCTCTGTGAGCTCTGATTTCCGTTTTTCCTTCTCTTCTCCACACAGCCTCGGCAGGCTGTGCACAGCTCTGTTATTAGAACGTATTTATATTATCACGGTGTGATTTCTCTCACTAGGGCCTGAGAGGCAAAGGCTGCCTTTTAATATCGCTGCTGCCGCCGGTAAGTGTGTGTTGTCTCCGGCGCTCTGCGCGGAGGCTGGAGAGTCTACTGGGCACGAGAATGAATGACTGATTTTTCCTTACGTAGATCCACGGGGTGACACACAGCCTTTGATGCTTGGGTGCTTTGTGTGCACACAGGATCCAAACAGCTCAGTCCTCTCCGGAGCCCTCCGCCCCAGGAAGTGTTTCCAGCCCGCGCTCCCCAGTCATGGGCGCACCCGGGCTTCTAACGCGCACAGCAATTTCCCTAGAAGCTGAGACTGTTTTCGTGGATCCCAGAGGATCTGGGGTATCCCCACAGCGTTTCGCCGTGGGTGTAACTTGTGGCTTTCCTTTTTCTGGTCAGAAGTTCTGATTTCAAAAGACCACTTCAAATTAAGATGCGAGCGTGTCAGTTCAGCTCGTAAGCCAGAGCCTAAATCACAGAGAGCCCACGCGCTCCCAGCTAACCCACCTTCCACTCTTCCTGGCGGATTTCTGGATGCCTTTTAAATCTACGGGGAGTCTCAGACTTGCTATCGCAGAATGGCAGCTGGGGTGACTTCAAGAGCACAGGGGTCTGGCCTCTTAGACGTCATCCATTGTTCAGATTAGACAAAGTTCGGTCTTTTTCCAAGTAGGTACCACAAAATTTTTGAGGATTCATTAGCCTTCGGGCTGTAGCTTTCTGTCCGTCCCTTATACCCAGACATCACTGATTCCTGCTCTCTTCTCAATTCCTTGTCACCGCCCAGTCCTCCTGCCCTTAGACGCCACCCCTCCCCATCTCACTGCCGGTGCTCATTGCACCAGATCCCTTTCCTATAACCTGTGTTCTTATCTCTTCCCCAGGTTGGGTAACTAAAGATGAGTTGGTTGCACACTGAAAAGCCAGAAACAAATGAAGAAAAAAATCAACTCCTGACCAGCAGTGTTTAAGGAAAGTAACGTAGGGTAGAATAGTAATGAGCAGAGAACTCAATGTGGCACAGGTAAGTACCGTTTGATGAGAATTTTATAGCGTTTCTTATCTACATAATGGAGGTAATAATAGCGCCTGACTCGTGGGCTGTTGGTAGAAATAAATGAGGTATTACGTGCAAAGTGCTTAAAGCAGCAGCTGGCCCTCTGTAAGCGCACGGTGTCCCTGGCCTCATCGCCGTCTTCGGTGTCCTCCCCCTCCCCCTCCCCAGGGCTTACGTTTTTCCTAATAGGAGGATGGACAAAGGCGTCCTATTTGACTTTTGATTTGGGGTTGTCTGTCTGCTAGTGAGATTGAGCCTCTTTCCTTGTCTTTATGGTCCTTTGCATTTTTCCCTTGAGTAAATTGCCTGTGTATCATTCCACGACCATTCGTCTGTTGGTTATTTGAAGGTAAAAAATATTTTCTTTTTCTTTGTACAGCAGGGGTATTCATTCTTAACTCTCTGTTATTGGTGCTTAATCTTTCCAATCTGTTATAGGCCCCTGGACTTTTTTTTTATGGTGTCCTTTGCCATGTAGACAGTGTCGATTTTTGAAATACAATTCATTGGGTTTTTGAAATGACTTTTGCATTTCTGTTTTGCTTAGTAAGACCTTTCTCACTCCATGACTAGTAAATCTTCTCCTAAATTTTCTCCCAATATTCCTCTATTTTTTAGATCTTTAATCTATGTGAAGTTTATTTTTGTCTATGGCCTGAAGTAAGGGAGTAATGTTGTTTTATTCCAGATGAATAGCCAATTATTCCAGTCTCATTTATAAAATAAACTATTCTTTCATGGCTGAATTAAATACCACCTTTCTCATATATTAACTTCCTATGTACACTTGGCATTGTCTCTGAACTCCTTTCCACCGCTTTCTCTGACCCGTCCGTCCATGCCAGCCCCCGCTGTTCTGATCGCACCCGTTCACATACAGCCTCTCTCTTCTTTGTTTTTCTGCATTATCTCAGCGGTTCTTCCAAGTGGATTTTTCAATGTAAAATTTAAAAGTATGCCGTCCATTTCCACTGCAGAGCCCTGCATGATTTTTATGGAAAGTTAGATTAACTTGTATTGAGAAGGACTGACGTTTTTGTGATCCTAAGTTTTTTCATCCATCTATTTAAATCTTGTGTTTTTCATCATGTTCTTCACATAGACCTTCTTCTATCCTTCATATAGTTCCCTAGCAATTAAAGTGAACATTATGGAATTTTAAAACCTCTCTTTTTATTCTAAATGACCCCTGATTTTTGCATTTTTGTGTATTTATTGATTAAAAAAAACAACTTTGCTCTTTAATCCTAATAGTTTCTTTTAATGCCCATATTTTATTGAGTGTTCTAGGCATACAGTTGTATAATCTATAAATATTTGCTCTTTTAATTTCCAAATTTATATCATGCATTTGATTTTCTATGATTGCATTAGCAAGAATTGCCAAAACAACGTTGCGTGCAAACAGTGCTTGAAGGCACCCCTGTTTTCTTTCTGGTTTTAATGATTGCCTACCATTTTACGTTTAATAGTGTGTCTGATTTTAGACTTTGATAATAGTCTTTATCCCGCTCAAGGCGTTTCTGCTTATTTCAGCAACAGTTGTGACCGCTGAGATGTAGCACATGCCTTTTCACTGCCTCCATGTTTAATTTGTTGTTGTAAAGAATTTTATGGATAAGTCTTTTAATATTGATCCATCTTGCATTCCGGGAACACATGACTACTTTAAAGGCAAAGAGGGAAAAAACAGTAAATGAAAAGGAAGAAGAAAGCTGTGTGTGCATGTGTGTGGACAGGAAGACAACAGACTTCAAAACCTGAGCGGCAAGTGTGGTATTACTACTGACGTTTGGACTTATCAGGAGAAGAAAGAAATCTCCAAGAATGGGAAACAAACAAAACAAAAACAAAGTCTTGTTTCCAAAGAGGCCTAATTACTTTCCTGGCAAGGGACCAAGGGGCGTTATGCCTTCTGATCTCTGAGAAGATGAATAAACTATTTTCCATCTGGGGGACACAAGTTCTGGCAAATATTTGTGTAAAGCTATTGGGCCAAGGGATGCTGACTGTGGTTTGAAAAGGGCTGCAAATACTAATTCTATACCTACTACTAAATAAGTGAATTATTTGTCTCCTCCAGTGCCCATATTTTATTGGTCATTACGTATAGTTCTAAATCCCAAATACCTCTCAAAGCTGACCTTGTCTCTTTCCCCAGAGCTACTGCTTTAGGTCAGGTCTCATAATTTCCCACCTGAAAGGAGAGGGTACCAAGCCTGAAGGGCAAAGATCTAAGGGACTGGGCCGACACACGGTCAGCACGGAGGTTGACAAGACGACGTAGACCTGGGACAGGAGGCACATGCAGAGGCTGTCCATCACAGAGTGAGGCCTGTTTGGGTCACAGGAACAGCCCAGACCTCAACCCAGATACTCTCACTAAACTGGTCCAGGGTCAGGGCTCGGCGTCATCCTCTTAAAGGTGCCTCAGCCCCAGGCAATTTTAGTGAAAAGTCTGGGCTGACAACCGTTTGAGCAATGGTTCTTGACGAGCGGTCCCTGGACCACTTGCATCCGCGTCTCCTGGAAGCTTGTTCGGCATGTAAATTCTGGGTCAGGAAGAGATGTCTTTTCCATTAAAGGTGAATTTGGGTAAGTGAGTAGTCCCTCTCCTCTGGTTTTGCATTGATCTTTTGCAGCAAAAGAATACTTTATAGAAAAAAAAATGAAACATTATATTCTTTCTTCCCTTGGTCTGAGTAAGTCTGGGGCAATGTTGCAGAGGGCTCTGTGTTCCCAGGTTTAAGGCCACCTTCCTAGGTGCCCAGATGGGGCCTTTGAGGTGCGGGTGAGAGGAGGACCCGTCAGTCCTCTGGGGCCCCAGCCTCCCGGACCGGCAGCTGCGCAAACCGTGTCCTTTTCCCGCTGGAGACGCCGTGCGCGCGCGCGCGCCCCGCCTGCGCCACCGCCGCCCACCTGGACTGACTGACTTTTTAACGACCAGCAACCGCACAAACTTGATTTTCTTTGCTGTTTAACATTACTTTTTGGCTTGACTTTTTTTTTCTCCCCCACACGTACATTTCCGAACGGGATACTTCTTCGCACAGCTGTTTGCCTTCTCGCCGCCCCCCCCCCCCCCTCTTATTCCGAGGATCCAGACCTTCTCCTGGTGCTTGTGCTTGTTCGGCTCCAGCACAGATTCTTCGTTCCCAGGCTAACCTCCCAGCTACCTCTGTCATCACCCCCTGGGGCACACCTGCGGGTGCCATTTTTAGGACTTGGACTGTAAATCTCTGACACAAGCTGCTTCCTGCTCTGGAAATCTCACAACAAAGAGGTCTCCTCAATTAGCATAATTACTACGCTTCCCGCAGGCATGATTCCTCTGCCCCCGAACAGCAACCCACCGTTCAGGCTCTGCGGGGCGTGAGACCCCGGGCCAGATGCGATCAGGGCCCGTCCCGGGCTCTCCTGGGCCGGGCTGCCCAGCTCAGAGGGTAGGGCGGACCCGGGAGGGCCCGGGCGGCAGCGTGTCTGACTGCGATGCCAGACAGCCAGCAACTCAGAGCCAGAGCTGGACCACCGGCAAAGCTAGACCTCGGCTCAGCAGAGAGAGAGTCGTGTCTGAGTGACTCTTTTGTTACTAACTCTTTT
Source organism: Camelus ferus (assembly GCF_009834535.1). Lineage (NCBI taxonomy): Eukaryota > Metazoa > Chordata > Mammalia > Artiodactyla > Camelidae > Camelus > Camelus ferus. The sequence goes on along the minus strand of NC_045711.1, from coordinate 57,374,397 downwards.
GTTTTCACTTTCTGCTGTGTGAATAGAGTCTTGGTGCCCCAGTCAGGGACCCCACATAATGCTGAGGTAAGGACGGTGATGTCTGGGATCTCGAACTTCCATGGGGTCGTTGCCATCGCAGGGTTCTTTGCAGATCATCTCTCTTTAGAACCATCAGGTTCTCGTAGGGACTGTGGTCTTCGCTCTGCTTCACATGCTGCCTCTCACATCAGGTTGCGGGACGTCCTTCACCAGAACAAAGGACAGCGTCGAGGGTGCACGAAGTGAAGTTTCCCTGACAACTTACACGTCCTGGTTAATTGTACTGGCTGGTTTTTATTTATCATATTCGTGTTCTTTTAAAAATATGGTCCTCTGCTTCTAGCATGACTTAGATAATGTTAAAGAGAAAACGCCAAGCTCACGTGCCTGGGTCGGATTGGCTGTACACTGGTGTA